>NC_091138.1:304545-609090 GCF_041381155.1 Argopecten irradians | reverse complement strand
AAGGACAGTTAGCTCAGGTAAGGACAGTTAACTCAGGCAAGGACAATTAGCTCAGGTAAGGACAGTTAGATCAGGTGAGGACAGTTAGATCAGGTAAGGACAGTTTACTCAGATGAGGACAGTTAGATCAGGTAAGGACAGTTAGATAAGGTAAGGACAGTTAGATAAGGTAAGGACAGTTAGATCAGGTAAGGACAGTTAGATCAGGTAAGGACAGTTAGCTCAGGTAAGGACAGTTAACTCAGGTGAGGACAGTTAACTAAGGTGAGGACAGTTAGATCAGGTAAGGACAATTATCTCAAGTAAGGTCAGTTAGCTCAGATAATGTCAGTTAGTTCAGATAAGGTCAGTTAGCTCAGATAAGGACACTTAGCTCAGATAAGGACACTTAGCTCAGGTAAGGACACTTAGCTCAGGTAAGGACAGTTAGCTCAGGTAAGGACAGTTAACTCAGGTGAGAACAGTCCCAGATTTCTCGAAACAAACTTAAGTCAAAAACTGACTCAAGTCATAAGTTTTCATATAAGATACATAAGGAGAAACACTTAAGTTTTGACTTAAGTCTGCACTCTTTTTTTCAAGAAATCGGTGCCATTTAGATCAGGTAAGGACAGTTTACTCAGGTGAGGACAGTTAGATCAGGTAAGGACAGTTTACTCAGGTAAGGACAGTTAACTCAGGTAAGGACAGTTAACTCAGGTGAGGACAGTTAGAACATGTAAGGACAATTAGCTCAAGTAAGGTCAGTTAGCTCAGATAATGTCAGTTAGTTCAGATAAGGTCAGTTAGCTCAGATAAGGACACTTAGCTCAGGTAAGGTCAGTTAGATCAGGTAAGGACAATTAGCTCAGGTAAGGTCAGTTAGCTCAGTTAAGGACAGTTAGCTCAGGTAAGGACAGTTAGCTCAGGTAAGGACAGTTAACTCAGGTGAGGACAGTTAGATCAGGTAAGGACAGTTAGCTCAGGTGAGGACAGTTAGCTCAGGTAAGGACAGTTATCTCGGTTAAGGAAAGTTAGCTCAGGTAAGGACAGTTAGCTCAGGTAAGGACAGTTAACTCAGGTAAGGACAGTTAACTCAGGTGAGGACAGTTAGATCAGGTAAGGACAGTTTACTCAGGTGAGGACAGTTAGATCAGGTAAGGACAGTTTACTCAGGTGAGGATAGTTAGATCAGGTAAGGACAGTTTACTCAGGTAAGGACAGTTAGATCAGGTAAGGACAGTTAGGGGGTCAATGTATTATTACCAGTATTTGAGAGTCCATTTATTATTACCAGTATTTGGAGGACCATGCATTATTATCAGTATTTGGGGGTCCATGTATTATTGCCAGTATTTCGGGGTCCATGTATTATTACCAGTATTTGGGGGTCCATGTATTGTTACCAGTATTTGGGGGTCCATGTATTGTTACCAGTATTTGGGGGTCTATGTAATATTATCAGTATTTGGGGGTCCATGTAATATTACCAGTAATTGGGAGTCCATGTATTGTTACCAGTATTTAGGGGTCCATGTAATTATCCCCCGCCCAACGAAGTTGGCGGGGGATATACAAATGGGTTCCGTCCGTCCGTCCGTCCGTCTGTCCGTCCGTCCGTCCGAATGGTTTCCGGAGCATAACTCTAAAACCAGTAGAGATATTTCCACGAAACTTCATACACATATTGGTCTTATGGTCTAGTAGTGCCTTTTGCTATTTTTAGGTTTTCATTTTTTGCATTTTTTCCATAACCATGGAAACATTGCTGAAAATATTATATTTTTTTACCAGGTTCGTTTCCGGAGCATAACTCTAAAACCAGAAGAGATATTTCCACGAAACTTCATAGACACATTGTTCTTATGGTCTAGTAGTGCCTTTTGCTATTGTAAGGTTTCCACTTTTTGTACTTTTTTCTGTAACCATGGAAACATTGCTGAAAATGGCAGATTTTTGTGTAAGAATCGTTTCCGGAGCACAACTCTAAAACCAGCAGAGATATTTCCATGAAACTTCATAGACACATTGTTCTTATGGTCTAGTAGTGCCTTTTGCTATTTTTAGGTTTTCACTTTTTGTGCTTTTTTTCTGTAACCATAGAAACATTGCTGAAAATATCAAATTTGGTAGCAGGTTCATTTCCGGAGCACAACTCTAAAACCAGCAGATATATTTCCATGAAACTTCATAGACACATTGTTCTTATGGTCTAGTAGTAGCTTTTGCTATTTTTAGGTTTTCATTTTTGTGCTTTTTTTCTGTAACCATGGAAACATTGCTGAAAATATCATGGTAAATGGTAAATATTACTTTAAAACTCCACCCATCTTTGTGTATATAGTCTAATATTTATGTCAAGGCTGTATACCTGATTCAACAATTGCAGCCACGCTGTACTTGAATTACACTCCATATTTCTTTAGCTCAACTTCCTTTTTCCTGGTTTTTTTCCTACACATTAGTCTCCACAATCAAACTTACTTCAGCTTTGATATCTCCATTGGCGGGGGATCTGAATGACTATGTCCTTGTATTATCAGTATTTGGGAGTCCATGTATTGTTACCAGTATTTGGAGGTCCATGTATTGTTACCAGTATTTGGGGGTCTATGTATTGTTACCAGTATTTGGGGGTCCATGTATTATTACCAGTATTTGGGGGTCCATGTAATATTATCAGTATTTGGAGGTCCATGTATTGTTACCAGTATTTGAGGGTCCATGTATTATTACCAGTATTTGGGGGTCCATGTATTGTTACCAGTATTTGGGGGTCCATGTATTGTTACCAGTATTTGGGGGGTCTATGTATTATTACCAGTATTTGGGGGTCCATGTAATATTATCAGTATTTGAGGGTCCATGTATTGTTACCAGTAATTGGGAGTCCATGTATTGTTACCAGTATTTGGGGGTCTATGTAATATTATCAGTATTTGAGGGTCCATGTATTGTTACCAGTAATTGGGAGTCCATGTATTGTTACCAGTATTTAGGGGTCCATGTAATATTATCAGTAATTGGGGGTCCATGAATTATTATCAGTATTTAGGGGTCCATGTAATATTATCAGTATTTGGGGGTCCATGTATTGTTACCAGTATTTGTGGGTCCATGTATTGTTACCAGTATTTGGGGGTCCATGTATTATTATCAGTATTTAGGGGTCCATGTAATATTATCAGTATTTGGGGGTCCATGTATTGTTACCAGTATTTGGGGGTCGATGTATTGTTACCAGTATTTGGGGGTCCATGTACTATTATCAGTATTTAGGGGTCCATGTAATATTATCAGTATTTGGGAGTCCATGTATTATTACCAGTATTTGGGGGTCCATGTAATATTATCAGTATTTGGGGGTCCATGTATTGTTACCAGTATTTGGGGGTCCATGTATTGTTACCAGTATTTGGGGGTCCATGTAATATTATCAGTATTTGGGGGTCCATGTATTAATACCAGTATTTGAGGGTCCATGTATTATTACCATTATTTGGGAGTCCATGTATTGTTACCAGTAATTTGGAGTCCATGTATTGTTACCAGTATTTGGGGGTCCATGTATTGTTACCAGTATTTAGGGGTCCATGTATTATTATCATCAGTAATTGGGGGTCCATGTATTATTATCAGTATTTAGGGGTCCATGTATTGTTACCAGTATTTGGGGGTCCATGTATTGTTACCAGTATTTGGGGGTCTATGTAATATTATCAGTATTTAGGGGTCAGTATTTAGGGGTCCATGTAATATTATCAGTATTTGGGGGTCCATGTATTAATACCAGTATTTGAGGGTCCATGTATTATTACCATTATTTGGGAGTCCATGTATTGTTACCAGTAATTTGGAGTCCATGTATTGTTACCAGTATTTGGGGGTCCATGTATTGTTACCAGTATTTAGGGGTCCATGTATTATTATCATCAGTAATTGGGGGTCCATGTATTATTATCAGTATTTAGGGGTCCATGTATTGTTACCAGTATTTGGGGGTCCATGTATTGTTACCAGTATTTGGGGGTCTATGTAATATTATCAGTATTTAGGGGTCCAGGTAATATTACCAGTAATTTGGAGTCCATGTATTATTATCAGTATTTGGGGGTCCATGTAATATTATCAGTATTTGGGGGTCCATGTATTATTACCAGTATTTGAGGGTCCATGTATTATTACTAGTATTTAGGGGTCCATGTATTGTAACCAGTATTTGGGGGTCCGTGTATTGTTACCAGTAATTTGGAGTCCATGTATTATTATCAGTATTTGTGGGTCCATGTTTTATTACCAGTATGTGAGGGTCCATATATTATTATCAGTATTTGGGGGTCCATGTATTATTACCAGTATTTGAGGGTCCATGTATTATTACCAGTATTTGGGGGTCCATGTATTATTACCAGTATTTGGGGGTCCATGTATTATTACCAGTATTTGGGGGTCCATGTATTATTACCAGTATTTGGGGGTCCATGTATTGTTACCAGTATTTGGGGGTCCGTGTATTGTTACCAGTAATTTGGAGTCCATGTAATATTATCAGTATTTGTGGATCCATGTTTTATTACCAGTATGTGAGGGTCCATATATTATTATCAGTATTTGGGGGTCCATGTATTATTACCAGTATTTGAGGGTCCATGTATTATTAGCAGTATTTGGGGGTCCATGTATTATTAGTAGTATTTGGGGGTCCATGTATTATTACCAGTATTTGAGGGTCCATGTATTATTACCAGTATTTGGGGGTCCATGTATTATTACCAGTATTTGAGGGTCCATGTATTATTAGCAGTATTTGGGGGTCCATGTATTATTAGCAGTATTTGAGGGTCCATGTATTATTACCAGTATTTGGGGGTCCATGTATTATTAGTAGTATTTGAGGGTCTATGTTTTATTACCAGTATGTGAGGGTCCATATATTATTATCAGTATTTGGGGGTCCATGTATTATTACCAGTATTTGAGGGTTCATGTATTATTACCAGTATTTGGGGGTCTATGTAATATTATCAGTATTTTGGGGTCCATGTATTATTACCAGTATTTGAGGGTCCATGTATTATTACCAGTATTTCTTGTTTGTAGGAATGGTATACAAACAATTCCATCCTTGGAGATGATATCCTTGTAGGTAAGTCTATTGATATATAATGCTCAAAGTCTCACAAGTTGAAGTCTACATTTATCAATAAATAAAAAAAAAATGACTTTAAATATCTGTCTTCCTCTCTTATTCATTGAAAAGTAAAGCAATTCTCATGACTTTACCTGTTTAGTATAACAGTGTATAACAGTATAACTGTGTATAACAGTATAACTGTGTATAACAGTATAACAGTGTATAACAGTATAACTGTGTATAACAGTATAACTGTGTATAACAGTATAACTGTGTATAACAGTATAACAGTGTATAACAGTATAACTGTGTATAACAGTATAACTGTGTATAACAGTATAACAGTGTATAACAGTATAACTGTGTATAACAGTATAACTGTGTATAACAGTATAACTGTGTATAACAGTATAACTGTGTATAACAGTATAACTGTGTATAACAGTATAACTGTGTATAACAGTATAACAGTATAACAGTGTATAACAGTATAACTGTGTATAACAGTATAACAGTGTATAACAGTATAACTGTGTATAACAGTATAACTGTATATAACAGTATAACTGTGTATAACAGTATAACTGTGTATAACAGTATAACTGTGTATAACAGTGTATAACAGTATAACTGTGTATAACAGTATAACTGTGTATAACAGTATAACTGTGTATAACAGTATAACTGTGTATAACAGTATAACTGTGTATAACAGTATAACTGTGTATAACAGTATAACTGTGTATAACAGTATAACAGTGTATAACAGTATAACTGTGTATAACAGTATAACTGTGTATAACAGTATAACTGTGTATAACAGTATAACTGTGTATAACAGTATAACTGTGTATAACAGTATAAACAGTGTATAACAGTATAACAGTGTATAACAGTATAACTGTGTATAACAGTATAACTGTGTATAACAGTATAACAGTGTATAACAGTATAACTGTGTATAACAGTATAACTGTGTATAACAGTATAACTGTGTATAATAACTGTGTATAACAGTATAACTGTGTATAACAGTATAACTGTGTATAACAGTATAACAGTGTATAACAGTATAACTGTGTATAACAGTATAACTGTGTATAACAGTATAACTGTGTATAACAGTATAACTGTGTATAACAGTATAACTGTGTATAACAGTATAACTGTGTATAACAGTATAACGTGTATATACAGTATAACTGTGTATAACAGTATAACTGTGTATAACAGTATAACTGTGTATAACAGTATAACTGTGTATAACAGTATAACAGTGTATAACAGTATAACTGTGTATAACAGTATAACTGTGTATAACAGTATAACTGTGTATAACAGTATAACTGTGTATAACAGTATAACTGTGTATAACAGTATAACTGTGTATAACAGTATAACTGTGTATAACAGTATAACTGTGTATAACAGTATAACTGTGTATAACAGTATAACTGTGTATAACAGTATAACTGTGTATAACAGTATAACTGTGTATAACAGTATAACAGTGTATAACAGTATAACAGTGTATAACTGTGTATAACAGTATAACTGTGTATAACAGTATAACTGTGTATAACAGTATAACAGTGTATAACAGTATAACTGTGTATAACAGTATAACTGTGTATAACAGTATAACTGTGTATAACAGTATAACTGTGTATAACAGTATAACTGTGTATAACAGTATAACTGTGTATAACAGTATAACTGTGTATAACAGTATAACAGTATAACTGTGTATAACAGTATAACTGTGTATAACAGTATAACAGTGTATAACAGTATAACTGTGTATAACAGTATAACTGTGTATAACAGTATAACAGTGTATAACAGTATAACAGTGTATAACAGTATAACAGTGTATAACTGTGTATAACAGTATAACATGTGTATAACAGTATAACTGTGTATAACAGTATAACTGTGTATAACAGTATAACTGTGTATAACAGTATAACAGTGTATAACAGTATAACAGTGTATAACAGTATAACAGTGTATAACAGTATAACAGTGTATAACAGTATAACTGTGTATAACAGTATAACTGTGTATAACAGTATAACAGTGTATAACAGTGTATAACAGTATAACAGTGTATAACAGTATAACTGTGTATAACAGTATAACTTTGTATAACAGTATAACAGTGTATAACAGTATAACTGTGTATAACAGTATAACTGTGTATAACAGTATAACAGTAATAACAGGTCTTGAATGGTAATTACTGGTAATCTATTTCATTTAATTGAATAAGAGATATTAAATAATTGTACAAATCTCTTTTTATTACAGAAATTTTACAGTCTCTACTCTTTGAGTTGACAGAAGTTCCATTCCAGCTACAAATTAAGGTAAACATTGCGTCCGTCTTGTCAGAGATTTTTTATCAGTTTTCTAGACAATCTCTTCATTAAACCAATTATTATCACTGTACAATGCCTGTTTTCTAGACAAGAAATGAGTCCCTCTTTGTTTATAAAGCTTCTTTTCCTTGCAGAATGCCAGTTTTCTAGACAACACATGGGACTTAGCAGTAAGTATGAACAATGTGCCCTGCCAGTAGAACTGGATAGTAAATATCATGTATATCGAGGTTACACAACAAGTTGGTTGTTGGCTATGGAATTTATTCCACATGAGTGAGTTTTTTTTCAAACAGTTTCAACAGCGGTTTGTTCTGCAAGCAACAATCAGACTACATCAACATGACGTCATTCAATAATTGATGATTTTAACAATTTGTGATGTGACAATGAGAAAAAAGTAATTCGGGTTAAAGACCGGAAGGTGTCATTCCACTAGTGGAATATCAATATATTTATCTAACACCCAGCACATTTATACAATGGCCTGATAGTGAAATAACACAACTTAATTATTATACCTCACTTTCATTTAGAATGTTCCAATTGGATTAAACTTGATCACATGCCATTTAATAAGTTAGATGTCTCCCGGGCATTGGGACGCGAGGGAAATAACCCCACGGAAATAACCCCTGAGAAAAATAACTCCAGGGAAATAACCTCTAAGGGAAATAACCCAGGGAAATAACCCCTTGGAAGCTTGGCACGGGACAGGAAGTGGACGTCGTCTGCAACGTCAACCAAAAATGGCAATACTATTGTTTATTTGTTTGCAGTCCAATGAATTTAGCAACATTGTTGGGAAATATCTTAATCGGTTCTTTAACAAGAGATTTAGATAGCTTGTTGATGTTGAATATAACAAATTTATGGATTTATTTTAATTTTGTTTGGTATAACAAAATGATTATGTCCCTAGGCCTATGTATCCCTTCACAGAGCCCCATAATTGTATGTGGTAAAAAAGTGATATTGAGTTTGTTGTCAAAAGGTTAGCTACGAAGATTCAAGTCGTTATAGATAGATGTTTTTTTTATGAAATTTTGGTTCATAGACAAAAACAGATTAATGATGGGTGTGATTGAAACTTGGTATCATTTTAGCTTGTGAGGTAAAGATATAGGAATATAGTTTGGTGGCAAATGGATGATAAGTTAGAGCACTGGGACCTAATCAAAATAGATACCAAAAACAAGGTCTGTTTCGGACTGAAAACTTGGTAAACTAGTAAACTAGTATCAGAACTCAGATGATCATTATCTCAGATGAATTGTTATAGTTATAATCTATGTATGTAATTTCAGACATACAAAAAGTTTGATAGTTATAATCTATGTACAGTATGTAATTTCAGACGTACAAAACGTTTGATAGTTATAATCTATGTATGTAATTTCATACGTACAGAAAGTTTGAGTTTGATAGTTATAATCTATGTATGTAATTTCAGTCGTACAGAAAGTTTGATAGTTATAATCTATGTATGTAATTTCAGACGTACAGAAAGTTTGATAGTTATAATCTATGTAATTTCAAACGTACAGAAAGTTTGAGTTTGATAGTTATAATCTATGTACAGTATGTAATTTCAGACGTACAAAAAGTTTGATAGTTATAATCTATGTACAGTATGTAATTTCAGTCGTACAGAAAGTTTGATAGTTATAATCTATGTATGTAATTTCAGACTACAAAAAGTTTGATAGTTATAGTCTATGTATGTAATTTCAGACGTACAGAAAGTTTGATAGTTATAGTCTATGTATGTAATTTCAGACTACAAAAAGTTTGATAGTTATAGTCTATGTATGTAATTTCAGACGTACAGAAAGTTTGATAGTTATAATCTATGTATGTAATTTCAGACTACAAAAAGTTTGATAGTTATAATCTATGTATGTAATTTCAGACGTACAGAAAGTTTGAGTTTGATAGTTATAATCTATGTATGTAATTTCAGATGTACAGAAAGTTTGATAGTTATAATCTATGTATGTAATTTCAGACGTACAGAAAGTTTGATAGTTATAATCTATGTACAGTATGTAATTTCAGTCGTACAGAAAGTTTGATAGTTATAATCTATGTATGTAATTTCAGACGTACAGAAAGTTTGATAGTTATAATCTATGTATGTAATTTCAGACGTACAGAAAGTTTGATAGTTATAATCTATGTATGTAATTTCAGACGTACAGAAAGTTTGATAGTTATAATCTATGTACAGTATGTAATTTCAGTCGTACAGAAAGTTTTATAGTTATAATCTATGTATGTAATTTCAGTCGTACAGAAAGTTTGATAGTTATAATCTATGTACAGTATGTAATTTCAGACGTACAGAAAGTTTGATAGTTATAATCTATGTATGTAATTTCAGTCGTACAGAAAGTTTGATAGTTATAATCTATGTACAGTATGTAATTTCAGACGTACAGAAAGTTTGATAGTTATAATCTATGTATGTAATTTCAGACGTACAAAAATTTTGATAGTTATAATCTATGTATGTAATTTCAGACGTACAAAAAGTTTGATAGTTATAATCTATGTATGTAATTTCAGACGTACAAAAAGTTTGATAGTTATAATCTATGTACAGTATGTAATTTCAGACGTACAAAAAGTTTGATAGTTATAATCTATGTATGTAATTTCATACGTACAGAAAGTTTGAGTTTGATAGTTATAATCTATGTACAGTATGTAATTTCAGTCGTACAGAAAGTTTGATAGTTATAATCTATGTATGTAATTTCAGACATACAGAAAGTTTGATAGTTATAATCTATGTATGTAATTTCAGTCGTACAGAAAGTTTGAGTTTGATAGTTATAATCTATGTACAGTATGTAATTTCAGTCGTACAGAAAGTTTAATAGTTATAATCTATGTATGTAATTTCAGACGTACAGAAAGTTTGATAGTTATAATCTATGTACAGTATGTAATTTCAGTCGTACAGAAAGTTTGATAGTTATAATCTATGTACAGTATGTAATTTCAGTCGTTTAGAAAGTTTGATAGTTATAATCTATGTATGTAATTTCAGACGTACAAAAAGTTTGATAGTTATAATCTATGTATGTAATTTCATACGTACAGAAAGTTTGAGTTTGATAGTTATAATCTATGTACAGTATGTAATTTCAGTCGTACAGAAAGTTTGATAGTTATAATCTATGTATGTAATTTCAGTCGTACAGAAAGTTTGATAGTTATAATCTATGTACAGTATGTAATTTCAGACATACAGAAAGTTTGATAGTTATAATCTATGTACAGTATGTAATTTCAATCGTACAGAAAGTTTGATAGTTATAATCTATGTACAGTATGTAATTTCAGACATACAGAATGTTTGATAGTTATAATCTATGTATGTAATTTCAGACATACAGAAAGTTTGATAGTTATAATCTATGCATGTAATTTCAGACGTACAGAAAGTTTGATTGTTATAATCTATGTACAGAATGTAATTTCAGACGTACAGAAAGTTTGATAGTTATAATCTATGTATGTAATTTCAGACGTACAGAAAGTTTGAGTTTGATAGTTATAATCTATGTATGTAATTTCAGATGTACAGAAAGTTTGATAGTTATAATCTATGTATGTAATTTCAGACGTACAGAAAGTTTGATAGTTATAATCTATGTATGTAATTTCAGTCGTACAGAAAGTTTGATAGTTATAATCTATGTATGTAATTTCAGCGTACAGAAAGTTTGATAGTCATAATCTATGTATGTAATTTCATACGTACAGAAAGTTTGATAGTTATAATCTATGTATGTAATTTCATACGTACAGAAAGTTTGATAGTTATAATCTATGTACAATATGTAATTTCAGTCGTACAGAAAGTTTGATAGTTATAATCTATGTACAGTATGTAATTTCAGTCGTACAGAAAGTTTGATAGTTATAATCTATGTATGTAATTTCATACGTACAGAAAGTTTGATAGTTATAATCTATGTATGTAATTTCATACGTACAGAAAGTTTGATAGTTATAATCTATGTACAGTATGTAATTTCAGACGTACAGAAAGTTTGATAGTTATAATCTATGTATGTAATTTCAGACGTACAAAAAGTTTGATAGTTATAATCTATGTATATGTAATTTCAGACGTACAAAAAGTTTGATAGTTATAATCTATGTATGTAATTTCATACGTACAGAAAGTTTGAGTTTGATAGTTATCATGTACATATGTAATTCAGTATGTAATTTCAGTATTACGTACAGAAAATTTGATAGTTATAATCTATGTATGTAATTTCAGACGTACAAAAATTTGATAGTTATAATCTATGTATGTAATTTCAGACGTACAGAAAATTGTTTGATAGTTATAATCTTGTATGTAATTTCAGACGTACAGAAAGTTTGAGTTTGATAGTTATAATCTATGTATGTAATTTCAGACGTACAGAAAGTTTGATAGTTATAATCTATGTATGTAATTTCAGACGTACAGAAAGTTTGATAGTTATAATCTATGTATGTAATTTCAGTCATACAGAAAATTTGATAGTTATAATCTATGTATGTAATTTCAGACGTACAAAAAGTTTGATAGTTATAATCTATGTATGTAATTTCAGTCATACAGAAAATTTGATAGTTATAATCTATGTATGTAATTTCAGACGTACAAAAAGTTTGATAGTTATAATCTATGTATGTAATTTCAGACGTACAGAAAGTTTGAGTTTGATAGTTATAATCTATGTATGTAATTTCAGACGTACAGAAAGTTTGATAGTTATAATCTATGTATGTAATTTCAGACGTACAGAAAGTTTGATAGTTATAATCTATGTATGTAATTTCAGACGTACAGAAAGTTTGATAGTTATAATCTATGTATAGTATGTAATTTCAGACGTACAAAAAGTTTGAGTTTGATAGTTATAATCTATGAACAGTATGTAATTTCAGTCGTTTAGAAAGTTTGATAGTTATAATCTATGTATGTAATTTCAGTCGTACAGAAAGTTTGATAGTTATAATCTATGTATGTAATTTCAGACGTACAGAAAGTTTGATAGTTATAATCTATGTACAGTATGTAATTTCAGTCGTTTAGAAAGTTTGATAGTTATAGTCTATGTATGTAATTTCAGACGTACAGAAAGTTTGATAGTTATAATCTATGTATGTAATTTCAGACGTACAGAAAGTTTGAGTTTGATAGTTATAATCTATGAACAGTATGTAATTTCAGACGTACAGAAAGTTTGATAGTTATAATCTATGTATGTAATTTCAGACGTACAAAAAGTTTGATAGTTATAATCTATGTATGTAATTTCATACGTACACAAAGTTTGAGTTCAATAGTCAATATAATTTGTTATGTAATTTCAGATGTACACTATGTATGTAATTTCAGACGTACAGAAAGTTTGAGTTTGTGCCCTGTGATGACCTAGGACTTCATGTTCAGTAAGTAGTTTCATATCTTAATCTACAACTTAATCACAATTTATTAGCTCACATGAAGGTCAAATTAGTTTATAGCAGTGTCCACCATCCGCTGTCGTCCATTGTCTTCTGTTGTCCGCCGTCGCTGTTGTCCATCTGTCGTTAGTATGACTATCATATTTTTCTTTTGAGGAAATTTTGTCAATAGAGGCTTAGATACCTGATTAATGGCCTGTAGGGTGTTGAAATGAAGTCTGTTCAAATCAATGACATTGACCTTCAATCGAGGTCATAGGGATATAATAGGCTAGAATCTTGAAACAACTTTTTTTATATTGAGAGGCCTAGAGCCCTGGTATTAGGCCTGTAGCAGGCTTGGGTTAAGGGCTACCAAGTTTGTTAAAATGATTGATCTTGACCTTCATGAAAGGTTACAGGGGTCAAACAGGCTAAACTCTTTCAACAACTTCTTGTCAATTACTAAAAAAGAATGATGGTGTAAATATATTGACACCAGTGATACCATGATGCTATAGAGATGATGTAAATATATTGACACTAGCTATACCGTGATGCTACAGTGATGATGTAAATATATTGACACCAGTCATACTATGATGCTATACAGATGATGTAAATATATTAACACTAGCTATACTGTGATGCTATAGAGATGATGTAAATATATTGACACCAGTCATACTGTGATGCTATAGAGATGATGTAAATATATTGACACCAGTCATACTATGATGCTATACAGATGATGTAAATATATTAACACTAGCTATACTGTGATGCTATAGAGATGATGTAAATATATTGACACCAGTCATACTGTGATGCTATAGTGATGATGTTAACATATTGACACCAGTCATACTATGATGCTATAGAGATGATGTCAATATATTGACACCAGCCATACCGTGATGCTATAGAGATGATGTAAATATATTGACACCAGTCATACTATGATGCTACAGTGATGATGTAAATATATTGACACCAGCCTTACTATGATGCTACAGTGATGATGTAAATATATTGACACTAGCTATATTGTGATGCTACAGTGATGATGTAAATATATTGACACTAGCTATATTGTGATGCTACAGTGATGATGTAAATATATTGACTACATGTACAGTGATGATGTAAATATATTGACACTAGCTATATTGTGATGCTACAGTGATGATGTAAATATATTGACACTATATATTGTGATGCTACAGTGATGATGTAAATATATTGACACTAGCCTTACTATGATGCTACAGTGATGATGTAAATATATTGACACTAGCTACTATGATGCTACAGTGATGATGTAAATATATTGACACTAGCTATATTGTGATGCTACAGGATGATGTGACACTAGCTGCTATATGCTAGTGATGATGTAAATATATTGACACTAGCTATATTGTGATGCTATGTGTAAAATATGACACTAGCTATATTGATGCACAGTGATGATGTAAATATATTTGACACTAGCTATATTGTGATGCTACAGTGATGATGTAAATATATTGACACTAGCTATATTGTGATGCTACAGTGATGATGTAAATATATTGACACTAGCTATATTGTGATGCTACAGTGATGATGTAAATATATTGACACTAGCTATATTGTGATGCTACAGTGATGATGTAAATATATTGACACTAGCTATACTGTGATGCTACAGTGATGATGTAAATATATTGACACTAGCTATATTGTGATGCTACAGTGATGATGTAAATATATTGACACTAGCTATATTGTGATGCTACAGTGATGATGTAAATATATTGACACTAGTATATGTGATGCTACAGTGATGATGTAAATATATTGACACTAGCTATATTGTGATGCTACAGTGATGATGTAAATATATTGACACCAGTCATACTAGATGCTACAGTGATGATGTAAATATATTGACACTGAGCTACAGTGATGATGTGTCAATATATTGACACAGCCATATTGTGATGCTACAGTGATGATGTAAATATATTGACACAGCTTACTATGTGTGCTACAGTGATGATGTAAATATATTGACACTAGCTATGCTATGATGTGATTGACACAGCATAATGATGCTACAGTGATGATGTAAATATATTGACACTAGCTATATTGTGATGCTACAGTGATGATGTAAATATATTGACACATATGATGCAGTGATGATGATATATTTGCTATATATGTGATGAGCTACGATGATGATGTAAATATATTGACACCAGCATACTATGATGCTACATGATGATTAAATATATTGACACTAGCTTATATGATGCTACAGTGATGATGTAAATATATTGACACTAGCTATATTTGATGCTACAGTGAGATGATGTAAATATATTGACATAGCTATATGTGATGCTACAGTGATGATGTAAATATATTGACACTAGCTATATTGTGATGCTACAGTGATGATGTAAATATATTGACACAGCATACGTGATGCTACAGTGATGATGTAAATATATTGACACTAGCTATATATGATGCTACAGTGATGATGTAAATATATTGACACTAGCTATATTGTGATGCTACAGTGATGATGTAAATATATTGACACTAGCTATATTGTGATGCTACAGTGATGATGTAAATATATTGACACTCTATATTGTGATGCTACTGAGTGATGATGTAAATATATTGACACTAGCTATATTGTGATGCTACAGAGATGATGTAAATATATTGACACTAGCTATATTGTGATGCTATGTGATGCTACAGTGATGATGTAAATATATTGACACCAGTCATACCGTGATGCTACAGTGATGATGTAAATATATTGACACTAGCCTTACTATGATGCTACAGTGATGATGTAAATATATTGACACTAGCTATATTGTGATGCTACAGTGATGATGTAAATATATTGACACTAGCTATATTGTGATGCTACAGTGATGATGTAAATATATTGACACCAGTCATACCGTGATGCTACAGTGATGATGTAAATATATTGACACTAGCCTTACTATGATGCTACAGTGATGATGTAAATATATTGACACTAGCTATATTGTGATGCTATAGAGATGATGTAAATATATTGACACTAGCTATATTGTGATGCTACAGTGATGATGTAAATATATTGACACTAGCTATATTGTGATGCTACAGTGATGATGTAAATATATTGACACTAGCTATATTGTGATGCTACAGAGATGATGTAAATATATTGACACCAGTGATACCATGATGCTATAGTGATGATGTAAATATATTGACACTAGCTATATTGTGATGCTACAGTGATGATGTAAATATATTGACACCAGTCATACCATGATGCTACAGTGATGTCAATATATTGACACCAGTCATACCGTGATGCTACAGTGATGATGTCAATATATTGACACCAGCCATACTGTGATGCTAGTGATGATGATGTCAATATATTGACACTAGCCATTCCGTGTTGCTAGTGATGATGTCAATATATTGACATCAGTGATACCGTGATGCTATAGAGATGATGTCAATATATTGACACCAGCCATACTATGATGCTACAGTGATGATGTAAATATATTGACACCAGCCATACTGTGATGCTACAGAGATGATGTAAATATATTGACACCAGCCATACCATGATGCTATAGAGATGATGTCAATATATTGACACAAGCTATACTGTGATGCTATAGAGATGATGTAAATATATTGGCACTTGCCATACTGTGATGCTTTAGAGATGATGTAAATATATTGACACTAGCTATATTGTGATGCTACAGTGATGATGTAAATATATTGACACTAGCTATATTGTGATGCTACAGAGATGATGTAAATATATTGACACTAGCTATATTGTGATGATACAGTGATGATGTAAATATATTGACACCAGTGATACCATGATGCTATAGTGATGATGTCAATATATTTACACTAGCTATACTGTGATGCTACAGTGACAATGTAAATATATTGACACCAGTCATACCGTAATGCTACAGTGATGATGTAAATATATTGACACCAGCCAAACCGTGATGCTACAGTGATGTCAATATATTGACACCAGTCATACCGTGATGCTACAGTGATGATGTCAATATATTGACACCAGCCATACTGTGATGCTAGTGATGATGTCAATATATTGACACTAGCCATTCCGTGTTGCTAGTGATGATGTCAATATATTGACATCAGTGATACCGTGATGCTATAGAGATGATGTCAATATATTGACACCAGCCATACTATGATGCTACAGTGATGATGTAAATATATTGACACCAGCCTTACTATGATGCTACAGTGATGATGTAAATATATTGACACCAGTCATACTATGATGCTATACAGATGATGTAAATATATTGACACTAGCCTTACTATGATGCTACAGTGATGATGTAAATATATTGACACCAGTCATACTATGATGCTACAGTGATGATGTAAATATATTGACACCAGCCTTACTATGATGCTACAGTGATGATGTAAATATATTGACACTAGCTATATTGTGATGCTACAGTGATGATGTAAATATATTGACACCAGTCATACTATGATGCTATACAGATGATGTAAATATATTGACACTAGCCTTACTATGATGCTACAGTGATGATGTAAATATATTGACACCAGTCATACTATGATGCTACAGTGATGATGTAAATATATTGACACCAGCCTTACTATGATGCTACAGTGATGATGTAAATATATTGACACTAGCTATATTGTGATGCTACAGTGATGATGTAAATATATTGACACTAGCTATATTGTGATGCTACAGAGATGATGTAAATATATTGACACTAGCTATATTGTGATGCTACAGTGATGATGTAAATATATTGACACTAGCTATATTGTGATGCTACAGTGATGATGTAAATATATTGACACTAGCTATATTGTGATGCTACAGTGATGATGTAAATATATTGACACTAGCTATATTGTGATGCTACAGAGATGATGTAAATATATTGACACTAGCTATATTGTGATGCTACAGTGATGATGTAAATATATTGACACCAGTCATACCGTGATGCTACAGTGATGATGTAAATATATTGACACTAGCCTTACTATGATGCTACAGTGATGATGTAAATATATTGACACTAGCTATATTGTGATGCTACAGTGATGATGTAAATATATTGACACTAGCTATATTGTGATGCTACAGTGATGATGTAAATATATTGACACTAGCTATATTGTGATGCTACAGTGATGATGTAAATATATTGACACTAGCTATATTGTGATGCTACAGAGATGATGTAAATATATTGACACTAGCTATATTGTGATGCTACAGTGATGATGTAAATATATTGACACCAGTCATACCGTGATGCTACAGTGATGATGTAAATATATTGACACTAGCCTTACTATGATGCTACAGTGATGATGTAAATATATTGACACTAGCTATATTGTGATGCTACAGTGATGATGTAAATATATTGACACTAGCTATATTGTGATGCTACAGTGATGATGTAAATATATTGACACCAGTCATACCGTGATGCTACAGTGATGATGTAAATATATTGACACTAGCCTTACTATGATGCTACAGTGATGATGTAAATATATTGACACTAGCTATATTGTGATGCTACAGTGATGATGTAAATATATTGACACTAGCTATATTGTGATGCTACAGTGATGATGTAAATATATTGACACTAGCTATATTGTGATGCTACAGTGATGATGTAAATATATTGACACTAGCTATATTGTGATGCTACAGAGATGATGTAAATATATTGACACCAGTGATACCATGATGCTATAGTGATGATGTCAATATATTTACACTAGCTATACTGTGATGCTACAGTGACGATGTAAATATATTGACACCAGTCATACCGTAATGCTACAGTGATGTCAATATATTGACACCAGTCATACCGTGATGCTACAGTGATGATGTCAATATATTGACACCAGCCATACTGTGATGCTAGTGATGATGTCAATATATTGACACTAGCCATTCCGTGTTGCTAGTGATGATGTCAATATATTGACATCAGTGATACCGTGATGCTATAGAGATGATGTCAATATATTGACACCAGCCATACTATGATGCTACAGTGATGATGTAAATATATTGACACCAGCCATACTGTGATGCTACAGAGATGATGTAAATATATTGACACCAGCCATACCATGATGCTATAGAGATGATGTCAATATATTGACACAAGCTATACTGTGATGCTATAGAGATGATGTAAATATATTGGCACTTGCCATACTGTGATGCTTTAGAGATGATGTAAATATATTGACACTAGCTATACTGTGATGCTATAGAGATGATGTAAATATATTGACACCAGCCATACTGTGATGCTACAGTGATGATGTAAATATATTGACACCAGCCATACTGTGATGCTTCAGTGATGATGTCAATATATTGACACTAGCTATACCGTGATGCTACAGTGATGATGTCAATATATTGACACTAGCTATACTGTGATGCTATAGAAATGATGTAAATATATTGACACCAGCCAAACCGTGATGCTACAGTGATGTCAATATATTGACACCAGCCATACCGTGATGCTACAGAGATGATGTCAATATATTGACACCAGTGATACTGTGATGCTATATGAACTGTTGTTGTTGACAGGTTGGTGCGGGGACATTTACTGGTGGTGGCCGTGGAGCCAGGCAGTGTCGTAGAGGAAGATGTGAGTATTACATTATATAATGGTATACTCAGTATAATGATATTCGCGGAATAATGGTATACTCAGTATAATGATATTCGCGGAATAATGGTATACTCAGTATAATGGTACACTCTGTATAATGGTATACTCAGTATAATGGTATTTGCAGAATAATGGTATACTCAGTATTATGGTATTCTCAGTATTATGGTATTCTCAGTATAATGGTATACTTTGTATAATGGTATACTCAGTATAATTGTATACTCTGTATAATGGTATTCTCGCTATATTGGTATACTCAGTATAGTGGTATTCTCGGTATAATGGTATACTCTGTATAATGGTATACTCAGTATAATGGTATACTATGTATAATGGTATACTCAGTATAATTGTATACTATGTATAATGGTATACTCAGTATAATTGTATACTATGTATAATGGTATACTCAGTATAATTGTATACTCTGTATAATGGTATTCTCGGTATAATGGTATACTCGGTATAATGGTATACTCAGTATAATTGTATACTCTGTATAATGGTATACTCAGAATAATGGTATATTCTGTATAATGGTAATCTTGGTATAATGGTATTCTTGGTATAATGGTATACTAAGTATAATGGTATACTCAGTATTATGATATACTAAGTATAATGGTATTTGCAGTATAATGGTATACTCAGTATAATGGTATTTGCAGTATAATGGTATACTCGGTATAATGGTATACTCTGTATAATGGTATCCTCAGTATAATGGTATACTCTGTATAATGGTATTCTCGGTATAATGGTATACTCTGTATAATGGTATTCTCGGTATAATGGTATACTCAGTATAATGGTATTCTCAGTATTATGGTATACTAAGTATAATGGTATTCGCAGTATAATGGTATACTCAGTATAATGGTATTTGCAGTATAATGGTATACTCGGTATAATGGTATTCTCAGTATAATGGTATACTCGGTATAATGGTATTCTCAGTATAATGGTATACTCGGTATAATGATATTCTCAGTATAATGGTATACTCTGTATAATGGTATTCTCAGTATAATGATATACTCTGTATAATGCTATTCTTAGTGCAATGGTATCCTCTGTATAATGCTATTCTTAGTATAATGGTATACTCGGTATAATGGTATACTCAGTATAATGGTATACTCAGTATAATGGTATACTCTGTTTAATGGTATACTAAGTATAATGGTATTTGCAGTATAATGGTATACTCGGTATAATGGTATACTTGGTATAATGGTATACTCGGTATAATGGTATACTCGGTATAATGGTTTACTCGGTATAATGGTATACTCGGTATAATGGTATTCTCAGTATAATGGTATACTCTGTATAATGGTATTCTCAGTATAATGGTATACTCGGTATAATGGTATACTCAGTATAATGGTATTTGTAGTATAATGGTATACTAAGTATAATGGTATACTCTGTATAATGGTATTTTCAGTATAACGGTATACTCCGTATAATGCTATTCTTAGTATAATGGTATACTCGGTATAATGGTATACTCGGTATAATGGTATACTCGGTATTATGGTATTCTCAGTTTTATGTTATTCTTTATATAGTAGTATTCTCGGTATAATGGTATACTCAGTATAATGGTATACTCAGTATAATGGTATTTGCAGTATAATGGTATTTGCAGTATAATGGTATACTAAGTATAATGGTATACTAAGTATAATGGTATTCTCAGTATAACGGTATACTCGGCATAATGGTATACTCGGTATAATGGTATACTCGGTATAATGGTATACTCGGTATATTGGTATACTCGGTATAATGGTATACTCGGTATAATGGTATACTCGGTATAATGGTATACTCGGTATAATGGTATACTCGGTATAATGGTATACTCGGTATATTGGTATACTCGGTATAATGGTATACTCGGTATAATGGTATACTCGGTATAATGGTATACTCGGTATAATGGTATACTCGGTATATTGGTATACTCGGTATAATGGTATACTCGGTATAATGGTATACTCGGTATAATGGTATACTCGGTATATTGGTATACTCGGTATAATGGTACACTCAGTATTATGGTATTTTCAGTATTATGTTATTCTCTATATAGTATATTCTCGGTATAATGGTATACTCCCTATAATGGTATTCTCAGTATAACGGTATACTCCGTATAATGCTATTCTTAGTATAATGGTATACTCAGTATAATGGTATACTCGGTATAATGGTACACTCGGTATAATGGTATACTCGGTATATTGGTATACTCGGTATAATGGTATACTCGGTATAATGGTATACTCAGTATAATGGTATTCTCAGTATTATGTTATTCTCTTTATAGTATATTCTCGGTATAATGGTATACTCCCTATAATGGTATACTCAGTATAATGGTATACTCAGTATAATGGTATTTGCAGTATAATGGTATACTAAGTATAATGGTATACTAAGTATAATGGTATACTAAGTATAATAGTATACTAAGTATAATGGTATACTCTGTATAATGGTATACTAAGTATAATGGTATACTCTGTATAATGGTATACTCTGTATAATGGTATTCTTGGTATAATGGTATACTCTGTATAATGGTATACTCTGTATAATGGTATTCTTGGTATAATGGTGAACTCTGTATAATGGTATACTCTGTATAATAGTATTATCAGTATTATGGTATTCACAGTATTATTGTAGTCTCAGTATAGTGGTATTCTCGGTATAATAGTATATTCAGTGTAATGGTATACTCAGTATTATGGTATACTCAGTATAATGGTATTCACGGTATAATGGTATACTCTGTATAATGGTATTCTTAGTATAATGGTATACTTGGTATAATGGTATTCTTGGTATAATGGTATACTCAGTATTATGTTATTCTCTATATAGTAGTATTCTCAGTATAATGGTATACTCAGTATAATGGTATACTGTGTATAATGGTATTCTCGGTAAAATGATATACTCTGTATAATGGTATACTGAATACTCTGTATAACAAACACTTTATAATAGTAAATATGTAATATGATATAATGGTATGTAAATAATATATTGGTATGTAAATGATATAATGGTATGTAAATGATATATTGGTATGTAAATGATATAGTGGTATGTAAATGATATATTGGTATGTAAATGATATATTGGTATGTAAATGATATATTGGTATGTAAATGATATATTATTATGTAAATGGTATGTAAATGATATATTGGTATGTAAATGATATATTGGTATGTAAATGATATTTTGTAAATGTATGTAAATGATATATGATTGGTATGTAAATGTATGTAAATGATATATTAGGTATGTAAATGATATATTGTATGAAATGATATAGGTATGTAATGTATATAGTATGTAAATGATATATTGGTATGTAAATGATATATTAGTATGTAAATGATATATTGGTATGTAAATGATATATTGGTATGTAAATGATATATTGGTATGTAAATGATATATTGGTATGTAAATGATATATTGGTATGTAAATGATATATTGGTATGTAAATGATATAGTGGTATGTAAATGATATATTGGTATGTAAATGATATAGTGGTATGTAAATGATATATTAGTATGTAAATGATATAGTGGTATGTAAATGATATATTGGTGGTATGTAAATGATATAGTGGTATGTAAATGATATATTAGTATGTAAATGATATATTGGTATGTAAATGATATAATGGTATGTAAATGATATAATGGTATAATGATTGTAGAACTAATGATAACGCGGGTTCTGTTGACAGGGAAAGATTTCTCCTGGAGATGTGCTTGATGAACTGTACAAACAGCCCCTGAAAAACAATAAAATAGCTTATGTAGGTAACTACAATGTATTGAATATAAGTCAACAGATTTAAGTAACTTTGACTGTGTTTCAATGTAAAGTTGAGTTATTGAACCAACTTATGAATGTTGATAATAAGGATGAAGGTAAAAAAGAAGAGTGTACCAGTATATATATCTGGTTATAGATGACAGGTCATTATTATAAGTTTTAACTATACATTAAATGATAAAACCATTTAGATATTTGAAGAATATCATGTTCACATGCACTTACAATATATTTTCTTTTTCTCACTTACAATTTCTTTATATGCATGTGGATGCTGACAACATGAAAGTGTATTTAAGTAGGCAAATGATTGAGAGGGCTTTACGAATTTTCTTTACATTATGTTGTAGGCACATAACTTACTCCAGAAATATCATGGTCTTCCTGTACATATGGGTGTAGTTAAGGTAGGTACTTACATGGACCTATGACTTAAACCTATTGTATTGCTATCTGGTGCAATGTATTTGGGTAAAAGTTTGTAAGACTGCGATGGCCAAGTGGTTAAGATGTCACATTTTATTACTACAAGCCTCTGGGTTTGGAGTTCAAATTCCATGTGGGGAAAGTTGTACTGCAGGTCGGTGGTTTTTCTCTGGTACTGATGTAGTGTTGTCTTGTGATAGTACCAGGACAGTGAAGGTAACCTGTACCAGCCTATCATACCACTTCTGGGAGAGTGTGGGATCGACCCGCTCAGTATAGGGGGCCCATCTACCTGGCAGGACCAGACACACACCCTCAATGGTAACAGGAAACCCCCACACGCTATCCTGGAGGAAGAGGAGGACACGGAGATACCTGTACATGGATCCGACGGCGGGTCAGTATTCCAAGGATTATTTAAAATTTGAAAATCATCTAATTTCATATGAACTTTGGTTTACATGGAGTTTTGGTGCCATTGAATGCTATGGTAATAGTTTGAAGTGGTCCAGAAATCCAAGATGACTGCCTTTGCCCATTAATTTAAAAATCACCTGATTTCAATGAAAATTGTATATTAGAGTTCTGGTTCACTATCATGATGGTATTGACTTCAAAAGGGTTAAATAAAAAAAAAAATAACTACTGATACCATAAAGGGAGCAAATTTTTTTACTAGCAGATTTTCCAGAGTGTTACAAAGATTATTTTTCTAAAATAATTTGACATTTTTATTGCAATTTTACAATTATGATTTCCTGCAATTTTGAAAAAAAAAGTTTGAAGAAAATGGTGACTGCAAGCCAATTCTTCATACTTGGAAATTGTTTGATATCTTTTAACACAAATTCTTTTGTTTTGTTCTTTAATGCTTTCAGAATCTGATGGAAGGAATCCTATAATCAGATTTTTAGCCAACCTTCATCAGATGGTGGGCTATTCAAACCACCTTTCGTCCTTGGTTCATCGTCCATCCGTCCGTCGTCCGTCCATCCGTCCGTTGTCGTTCGTCCGTCAACATTTCCTTTAAATTACTACTAGTTATAGAATTCTGCATGGATTTTAACAAAATTTGGCCACAAACATCCTTGCGGGAAGGGGAACAGAACTTCTATAAATTTTGGCTCTGACCCCTTGCCCGGGTAGGAGGGGCGGGGCTCAATAGAGGTAAATCCTATAAATCGCTACTTGTCCTAGAGTTCTGCATGGATTGTAACCAAATTTGGCTACATATAGAGGTAAATATTCAAATTCCTTCAGTAAAGAAACAATGAACCTGTATTAAGAACATTACTTGGCATTACAAACTAGGTGAGCGATACAGGCCCTCTGGGTCTCTTGTATTTGGATGCTTTCAGAACCTGATGTAAGGAATCCTTTAATCAAATTGTATTTGGATGTTTTCAGAGCTGTTTATGAAGCTTCCTATTTGGGTCATGCCATACTTGGAAAGGTAAGATAATCTTCTGATTATAAAGCTATTTAAGCATTAAACTCAATATCTTTTGGGGTTATGAAGTCATAGACAAAAAAACGAAAGAATATTCGCGTTTATGAAAAAAAATGTCATAACAAAGAATTCCATGTCAAAAGGTATTCCGAAAATCCAGCAGAGAATCCAGTAGAGGCAGCCATTTTGTCCAGCCGTCCTCCTAATCCTGACGTCACGTCATTTTACTGACATCATTTTATTGTTTCTGTCTGACGACACAATGAATATCAGGCAGGTTATGTGATAAAACAACAGTGATATTGCCCCTGGAGTATTGAGAATGAATAGTGAATGGTAACAGTTGTGTTTTGTTATGTAGGATGGGCGTGTACAGAGGATAGAAGATGCTGTGGCACTTGTCCTCAAATGTAATAAAAAACAAAAGGTGAGGAAATCACTGTGTTATATCCCAGAGAAGATTAATGCAAGGGCTTTAACATTGATAAATAAAATAACTTATGTAAAGATCACATTGTCAAGTTCATTTTTTGTGACAGATTTTAATTACTTCTCAATATTGATACCAATGTATAAATCTTTAGATTTACATGTGACATTGTCTAAGATTCCTGTTATTTCTTTATCTACTGGTTGTCCTTAATACTAAAACTTTGCACCTGTTTACAAGTTTATAAAACTGTTTATTTCCAGCGAGTAAAACTTGATCTACGAGAAAAGGAAATCTACGTGTCGGATCAGAATGATAACCAGGTATGTGTAGTGATTATCATAGTGATTATTCCCTCACGTAACCAGGTATGTGTTTTAAATAGGGCTCCATCCGTCCGTCCGCCCGTCTGTCCTTCCTTCTGTTATCATTTCTTGTTACCGCTATTTCTCAGAAAGTATTGAAGGGATCTATCTCAAATTTCATGTGCAGGTTCCGCTATGGGTCTTGTTTTGCATTATACATTTTAGGACCGATCCGTAAACAAGATGGCCGACAGGGCGCCATCTTGGAGTTTGATAATTTAAGCTTGTTACCACTATTTCTCAGAAAGTACCGAAGCATTCTTTTTCAAATTGTATTTGTAGGTTCCCCTAGGGCCCTAGTTGTGCATATTACTTTTTGAGATTGATTGGTTAATAAGATGGTTGACAATTGAAGAATGATACCTTTATTTCTCAGAAATTACTGAAGGGATCTCTCTCAAATTTCATGTGCAGGTTCCCCTAGGGGTCTAGTTGTGCATATTGCATTTTGGGACTGATCGGTCATCTGGATGGCCAACTGGCCACCATCTGGATTTTGATAGTTTAAGCTAGTTACTGCTACTTCTCAGAAAGTACTGAAGCGATCTGTTTAAAATTTCATGTGCAGGTTCCCCTAGGGGTCTAGGTGTGTATATTGCATTTCAGGTTGATCAATCAACAAGATGACTGACAGGTAGCCATCTTGGGTTTTGATGAATGTTTGTTGCTGCTATGTATCTCAGAAAGTACTGAAAGGGTCTTTCTCAAATTTCACATGTAGAATGTAGTAAAAATTTTAAAAGAGAAAAGATCCCTCTTTCCATTGTCAGACAGATCATTCTATGGTGGGCGCCAAGACACCTCTGCGATATCTTGTTTCTGTTACCATGGAAACTCAGTCAAAAATACCAAATTGCAGTTTCTTTTTCTTACCTGGTGTTATTTTTTTATTCAGTTTTACTTTACTCACATATGTTTAAAATTCTACTTGAATACCTTTTGTGGTTCCTTGTCCCTTGCACTAGCCCCTTCTCAGAATGACTTTATCTTAAGAAGTATACGTTGGTCTTTAGCAACCTGTAAAAACAGAAATTATACTGTGTAGAAAATTTAAAATGAAGTGACAGAACCATATTCAATTCTATATTATGATAAATGTTTCAGTTGGTGCTGCAGCATGCATACACAGCGATATCTGCCTGTGGAAGACGGACAGATGCTCTCACCTATATTGGTTACATTGCTGGGTGGGTATAGTTTACTGTAGCACAGTCTTTATATGTAGCTAAATTAGTAGTAATGATAGAGAAAAAAGAAATGATGTATAGAATTTGCATCCAAATAAATACTGGTAATTAAGTTCCCCCAACACAGTGCGGAACTTAATGTGTTTTCTCCGTTTCTTCTTCTTCTTCTTGTCCTCGACTTTGTCCGACCATTTTCTCGAAAACTATAAGTCAATCACCATGAAATTTTGCGAGATCATTTCTGGTGACCTGCAGATGCGTCAGTTCGATTTTTTGGCAGAGGGGCGGGGCCCAAAAAGGGGAAATTTTCTTAATTTAAGCTTTAAAATCCTACTCCTCCTTCATCCTTAAATGGATTTCATCCATATTTGGTGTATTTTATATAAATGAGTCTGGTCCGACCCCTAGGGGGCCCCAAAAGGGCAAATTTTCTTAATTTTAGCTGGCCCACTTCCTGTTTTCAGATTTTGGTCTCCGATCTCAATGAAATTTGGTCTATAGGGGTTTAAATTGATGCCGAACAACATGCAAACATTTTCATAAAGATTTTGGTATTCCAAAATGGCCGCTGGCCCATTTCCTGTTTTCAGGTTTCAGTCTCTGATCTCAAGGAAAATTGGTCTATAGGGGTTTTAATTGATTCAGAAGGGGGAACTTTAGATGAGGACAATCATATTTTATGAGGGCCGAGCTAAGACCCATGGGGATAGTATGGCGGATGTCCAAAATGGAAGCTTTGCTGAAATTTGGCTTTAAAATCTGACTCCTTATATTAATCCATGAATGGGTTACAACGTACCATATATAGATGAAGGGCCACCAAGTTTGTTCAACAAATGACATTTACCTATTTCAGAAACTGACATATTCAACTAAGGAGTTCCTTGTATTGTTTATATTAATCGTTAACCAATACTTTATACTGTGACTTTGTTGTTTTGTGCAATGAGTCAGATGACCGTTAAGGCCCATGGGCCTCTTGTTTTTAATGAACCGAACCGAAACTAAGAATTATCGTACCGAACCGAACCGTACGGTTGAATTTTCCGGTTAACCGTATTTTTGGTTATCGTGACACTCCTAGATCTCCATGAAATTTTGAGAGGTCATTTCTGGTGACATGCAGATATGCAGACTGGTTCCATTCTTTCTGACCAACATCCACGGCCTTTAATTGGTCAAAATTTAATTGTTTATACTTATTTAAGTACATGCGATTGGTCAAAGCTGAACAAAAAGGAACATGGTTGAGAACACAAATACAATTATAGACATTGCTGTGCCTAATATATTAACTGTAAATGATGTGACTTTTTAATAAGCATTTTTCTTCTGCAAAAATGAAATTAATTTACCGGTAAAACAATGTCACATCATCATTCAGAGGAGATCACTCTTGTCAAATTAGGCTCTGTGGAGATGGGGGAAACTTTATGTGACAGCACCCGTCACAATTAGATCTTGTTCCTATAATGAGCTTTGAGGGAGACCTAATATTATTGGTAAGTGATGTATGGGACTCATCGTCATGACTACTATAGGCAGCCTTGTTTTGTGTCCACAGAGAAACCACCTGTAGTCTGGCCAAAGATTTTGTGTGCCATGTATTTGAGATGAATAATGATGAAGAGGTAAGAGCATACAGAGTAAAACTCAACTTAGAGTCAACTAGATGATAACAATTTAGTTAGCTGTTTAAGCTGGAATGTATGTTTCCGCAAAATTATATATTGTATTAAGAGATTATTTTATTAAATTTTCAAAAGTTAGTCTCAGTGAACTTTATATAAACAACCAGAATTGGTAAAATATAATAGTTGTGTAAGAAAGTTGATTAACTATATGACGACTGAATATCAATTTACAAAGATGTAATTGCCAATCAAATAATAATTTTGTTTATAAAATTACCTATAAAATAATAAATTGTGATTTGTTGTATAATTACCTATAAAATAATAAATTTTGATTTGTTGTATAATTACCTATAAAATAATAAATTGTGATTTGTTGTATAATTACCTATAAAATAATAAATTGTGATTTGTTGTATAATTACCTATAAAATAATAAATTCTGATTTGTTGTATAATTACCTATAAAATAATAAATTGTGATTTGTTGTATAATTACCTATAAAATAATAAATTTTGATTTGTTGTATTATTACCTATAAAATAATAAATTTTGATTTGTTGTATAATTACCTATAAAATAATAAATTTTGATTTGTTGTATAATTACCTATAAAATAATAAATTTTGATTTGTTGTAAAATTAAGCCTATAAAATAATAACTTGTGATTTTTTGTATAATTACATATAAAATAATAAATAGTGATTTGTTGTATAATTACCTATGAAATAATAATTTGTTGATTTGTTTATGTAACTCGGGTCAATACTATCTGCAATATACCACTGGGCTAGAGAAATATTAACTTGACTATGAAATAATAACTTGTGTGTTATATATTAACTTGACTATAAAATAATAACTTGTGTGTTATATATTAACTTGAATGTAAAATAATAACTTGTGTGTTATATTTTAACTTGACTATAAAATGATAACTTATGTGTTATATATTAACTTGACTATAAAATGATAACTTGTGTGTTATATTTTAACTTGACTATAAAATTATAACTTGTGTGTTATATATTAACATGACTATGAAATAATAACTTGTGTGTTATATATTAACATGACTATAAAATAATAGCCTGTGTGTTATATATTAACTTGACTATAAAATAATAACTTATGTGTTATATAATAATAACTTATGTGTTATATATTAACTTGACTATAAAATAATAACTTGTGTGTTATATATTAACTTGACTATGAAATAATAACTTGTGTGTTATATATTAACTTGACTATAAAATAATAACTTGTGTGTTATATATTAACTTGGCTGTAAAATAATAACTTGTGTGTTATATTTTAACTTGACTATAAAATAATAACTTATGTGTTATATATTAACTTGACTGTAAAATAATAACTTGTGTGCTATATATTAACTTGACTATAAAATAATAACTTATGTGTTATATATTAACTTGACTGTAAAATAATAACTTGTGTGTTATATATTAACTTGACTATAAAATAATAACTTGTGTGTTATAAATTAACTTGAATATAAAATAGTAACTTGTGTGTTATATATTAACTTGACTATAAAATAATAACTTGTGTGTTATAAATTAACTTGACTATAAAATAATAACTTATGTGTTATATTTTAACTTGACTATGAAATTATAACTTGTGTGTTATATATTAACATGACTATAAAATAATAACCTGTGTGTTATATATTAACTTGACTATAAAATAATAACTTGTGTGTTATATTTTAACTTGACTATAAAATTATAACTTGTGTGTTATATATTAACTTGACTATAAAATAATAACTTGTGTGTTATAAATTAACTTGAATATAAAATAGTAACTTGTGTGTTATATATTAACTTGACTATAAAATAATAACTTGTGTGTTATAAATTAACTTGACTATAAAATAATAACTTATGTGTTATATTTTAACTTGACTATGAAATTATAACTTGTGTGTTATATATTAACATGACTATAAAATAATAACCTGTGTGTTATATATTAACTTGACTATAAAATAATAACTTGTGTGTTATATTTTAACTTGACTATAAAATTATAACTTCTGTGTTATATATTAACTTGACTATAAAATAATAACTTGTGTGTTATAAATTAACTTGACTATAAAATAATAACTTGTGTGTTATATATTAACTTGACTATGAAATAATAACTTGTGTGTTATATATTAACTTGACTATAAAATAATAACTTGTGTGTTATATATTAACTTGGCTGTAAAATAATAACTTGTGTGTTATATTTTAACTTGACTATAAAATAATAACTTATGTGTTATAAATTAACTTGACTATAAAATAATAACTTGTGTGTTATATATTAACTTGACTGTAAAATAATAACTTGTGTGTTATATTTTAACTTGACTATAAAATAATTACTTGTGTGTTATATATTAACTTGACTATGAAACAATAACTTGTGTGTTATATATTAACATGACTATGAAATAATAACTTGTGTGTTATATATTAACTTGACTATGAAATAATAACCTCTGTGTTATATATTAACTTGACTATAAAATAATAACTTGTGTTTTACAGGCCAGACTTGCACTGTGCACTATGGGTAAGTGTTGTTTGTCAAACAAGCAGTTGTTTTGGTTGTCTTGGTTGACATGGTAACTAGGTGACCATATAAATGGTTAGTTTTATGGTCAATAACTCTTACAGTCCTTAGGTCACATCTGCCTAAATATGGTCACCTGATGTAACCTAATGATGCTTATTGTTTGAAACATCACATGTTTCAATAGCTCCTTGTATGGAAACATAATGGAGGCTTTTTATTAGTCAAAAATTAGAAATGGTATCTACCTACCTGATCTACATCTGTTATTTAGACATTTCCATCTCTTGACCTTCTTGATAAGTTCAAAATCTTTGATATACAGTTACGCATTTTCATTTATTTCTCAATTGGGTTTTTAGTAATTTTTGGATTTGGTTGTTGTTCGGTGGATTTTTTCTTCTTTCTATTTACACAACATCGCTGTTGGTATATATAGTGGAGCGGCTAAGCATGAAAATCCTTCAAAGTTTGAAGAAAGCATGAAACGTTGCATATGTCTTCTTCAGGACATAAGGTATTGGGGAAAAAATAGACCCCAAAAAATCATGGCCCCTAGCGGCCGCCATATTGGTTTTCAAAATGGCTGCCAAAAACCACCTTCTGTGACCCATACCTCACGTTATATACCAGCTAAACTCAAACTTTAAGCGTCTACACCCACATTATTGATACTTAGGAACATTCTGGTAGTGTTGAACTTCATGTAGATGGACCGCCATTTTGAGTTTCAAGATGGACGCCAACTTTGCGAGCTATGTCTTTATATATAATACATTTAAATGGATAAGCTGACTTTAAGCAAATATAGTGAGAGTACGTATATTTGTGTAGTGTTTGATATATAAATAATTTGATTCGTATTTTAATTTCAACATGAATTTAAGTTGTTTTTGAATTTCACTCTGTAAATTATCGAGCAAAAAATCAAGTTTTTAATCAAATCATTTTTAAACGTCTACACCCATATTATTCGTACTTATCATTATTGATACTTAGAATCATTCTGGTAGTGTTAAACTTCATGTAGAAAGACCACCATTTTGCATTCCAAGATGGCGGCCAAATTTACTATATATGTTCCTATATCTATATATAATAATGACATTTTTCAAAATGGCTACCAATCTGAAATTCAAGATGACCGGCAGCATTAAATTAAAAGTACATCAATTAACCGAAACGGCTTATAATTTATCAAACATTTCATTAAAGATGCTCCACCGCCGACAGAGCATAAAAGATATTAATCATTGGAACAATAATTGGTGTTTAATTGTGTATATATTTGTCTAATTAACACAAAAAATAATATAAAATAATTTATTTCGCGTTTGATGCATGCGCAATCAGTACTTCATTTCATATAGGATATAGTGTCACAGAATTTTTTCAGGATGCAATTAATTATTTTTCATATTTTTTAACTTGAAGTAAAATTAGGACCTCAAACTTTTCAATGGTGGTAATGGTGTAAAGTAAGTAACTTTTGTAACTGAAGAAAAATACTAAATCGTCTGCTCCTGTTTTTTATAGTGAAAAAATACCATTTGTCAGCGGTGGAGCATCTTTAAAACTTGAGTCCCAAATGTTATAAGCTTCGGTAAATATTACACTTAGCATTACCAAGGTATTCTCTAAACTAATATGAATAGATATTGAATACAAACGTTAATTTCCATAAAGCGGGTCGTTTATGATCCCCGACATCGTCCTTATCATTTCATCCTTTCGGACAGGTATTGGACCTTTAACTTTTTCAGTGTACAGCACCTTGAAAAACATGCCTGAAAGATAATTATAGTTCTAGAATCAAATTTTACATGATAGCAATATTTGTCATTCTGGAAGGAACAGTCATACAAGAACTCAGTGCTTTAACTCTAAAAAGTGGCTTAGGTAGAGACTTTTTAACACAAAATGTAAGTTCATATTTAATTAGAGCAAAAATCACAAACTGATCGGTGAAATCGTCTATATCATGTAATTGGAAATATAGAAGATCGAATTATAGAAGATACTGTAGACTCATTGATGTTATTCGGAAGAAAGATACAATATCTTATAAACTGTAGAGAGCAGAGCAGGTGTTTCCTCAAAACCAATTGAGGATCATCTCCTTTTTAAAAGTAGTAGGTAAGATATCATTTGCAAGAAGAATGGAAATATTCATGGCGGCTAATGGGTAAATTTTGGCTAAAGCAAGAAGGCATTCAAGACTTCAAATGGTTTATTATGACTGCAACTATTTAATGCATATAGACGATATCACAACTCTATTCCTGACCACAGCAAAGGGAATTATCAGAAAATATTTAACCGAAATGACTTTGGCAGTCATCCCAGAGATACTTTGTGTGATGGAGAAATATCAGACCTGCAGACAGAAGTACTTAATGCAAGGATATCATTCGGGATTCGTCTTCCAAAGGAGGCTTCATGGATAAGTCGCACTTATATTGCATAACCACATTCATGCCTGGACGTCAACCCCATCTCAGGCAATTTCATGTGGATTCAGGGGAAGATATTCCCTCTATTGTTTAACTTTATGATCAGATAAACGGCCAGGGAAATTGGTTCGATGTAATCCCGAACGACTCCAACATAAGGAGACTCAAAGCTAGAACTCCCAATCTCATGACTGGAGATGAAGGTGAATTCAGAACCGATATGAAACGCTATGCTAGCAGTGCAGTATATGCAAACTAAATCCACGCATAGCCACCGTCAGGGAAACATGCATACGGCACCAAGTACTGGGTGAAAATATGTTGCAGCGATGGATAACAGAAGAACAATAAGCCTTCAAACAATGGAGATGATAGAGAGTATAGACAATATTAGGATCACATAGACAGCAAACTAACTTAGTCAAATATTGGTCATCTAGACAGCAAACTAACTTAGTCAGATATTGGTCATCTGGAACCTTGCCTAATTTAGTTCTGGTTGACGACAATATATGACAAAAAGTGGGACCAATAGTACAGGCTGCTGATTGTGCCACCAAGAATTATTTGGCGTTCTACAACCCCAGCTCTTTAAAAAAGCATAGCGGTTGCCATGAGTAGGCGCTAAGTAAATTGACAGACATCATGAAAAGAGAAAAAACAACGAAGCCCTTGCCACTAAAAGAAAACACTTCCATCAACTTTGCTAAAGGCAGATAGGAATGACAGACATCTGCATGATCTAAAGAAGGAATTTATAAATGCACATGAGAAATAAGGTGGATTGTGTTCTTAGACACCATAAAGTGGAATGTGTGTCTAGATGTTCTCAAGTGGTTATGGATAACTTACAGTTCCATAGGAGTTACGCTATGAGGAAGGATTTGAAAGGAGGAAGGCAAAGTATTAAGGTTTGGTAGAAAATACCAATACCCTAGAATGTAGGAATGGGTGTTCCTGTTTCCTGCACTTTCAACTTATAAGTTATTGCCAACATTGAAAGTAATGGATAATGATAAGAAATCGACTGTGGATTTACTGTCAGAAACAGAAGAGAATGCGCCCTATTGATCGCAGTAGAAGAGACAATGTATGAGTTAGGTGTTATCTGCAAATGGGCAGTGATTTGGTCAATCGCTGTTGACTTGCGACTTTGAGGATGTTCCAATTGGAAATTCGATAAAGCCCATGAAAGATGATCTTCTGATGACGCCTGCAGAGTTGCAATTCAAGACATTTCATAAATATCAACGTTTCCAGAGTGTTAACTTGATTTTTTTTGCTCGATCACTTACAGAGTGAAATGCGGAAACAACTCCAATTTAAACGGCCATCTTGGATTTCAAAATGGCGGTCACGTTGAAATTAAATTGATTTCTGGCGGCCATTTTGAAACCCCATTTGGGGGCAGCTAGGGGCCATGATTTTTTGGGGTCCATTTTTTTCCTGAAACCTTATGTCCCAAAGAAGCCATATGCAAAGTTTCATGCTTTCTTCAAACTTTGAAAGATTTTGTCGAAAAATCTACCTTAGCAGCTCCGTTAATATATACAGATCCTTACTGGTAGGCTTTCCATCAGAGTATCCCTTTTTAGGTCACCTGAGACAAAGTCTCGAGTGACCTATTCTAATCACCTTTTGTCCGTCGTCGTGCGTCGTCCGTCGTCAAAAATATTCTTCTCTACTCACAGATGTGGTAGAATCAAATACTCTTCATAGATAGTAAGGTCTTAAGGTTCTTTACAAAAATTGTGAATTATATGACTTCTGGGGTCTCTAGTTTCGCCCTGGGGAGGAGGTTAAGTTTACTATAGTTTATATTGGGAAAACACATTTTTGAGCATTATATGGTCATTTGTAATAGGAAATGAGCCAAATGTTGTCAGAATTATCAGTATAAGATGGCCATTTAATCCTATTAACAAATTTTCTATGACTGACCCCCAGGGGCCTTAGGGGTGGGGTCAAAAGGGGTCAAATAGGCTAAAACTTCAAAAATCTTCTGAAATCCAGGAAATGATAGAATCAAATACTTATTATAGATAGAAAGGTCTTAAGGTCCTTTACAAAAATTGTAAATTATATGACCCTGGGGTCTCATGTTTCCTCTTGGGGAGGGGGTCAATTTTACTATAGTTTATATAGGACAAACACATTAATGAGCATTTTTTGCTCATTTTCATAGGAAATGAGTCAAACTTGGTTAGAATTATTAGCCTGAGATAGCATTTTAATATCATATCCATATTGGTCTTGGCCGATCCCCTGGGGGCAGAGGGGCGGGACTAAAAAAGGGTCAAATAGGCTAAAACTTCAAAAATATTTAAAATTCTGGAAATAGTAGAATCAAATAATAATAGATGGAAAGGTCTTAAGGTGTTTTATAAAAAATCTGAATTATATGACCTTGGGGTCTCACGTTACCACCTAGGGAGGGGTCCAGTTTACTTTAGTTTATATAGGAAAAACATATTTGTGAACATTATTTGCCCAATTTTCATAGGAAATTATTCAAACTTGATTAGAATTATTAGCCTAAGAAATAGCATTTTAACATCCATATCCGTCCTCAATGACCCCCTGGGGGACCACAGGGGCAGGACCAAACAGGGTCAAAATGATTAAAACTTCAAAAAATACCTCTAAGTTCACAGGTTTGATGGAAGCAAATACTCTTCATAGTCTAAAAAGTCAAATTTATAAATCACTGACCAACTTCAAGGCCCAGTATATAGTGTTTATATGTCTTTAATTTGTTTCTTTATATATTCTAACTCAGGTGACCGTTAAGGCCCACGGGCCTCTTGTTTTTCTTCTTTTGTTATATACTAATACAAAGTCTCACAAAGTCTCACTAAAGCTCATGGCAGGCCTACTTCCGTTAGATACATGCTGCTTGAAATTTGATTTCCAGTGTTTATTTGTCTCCTTTTGAATTGATTGATGTCCACTACTGAAAAATTATTCCAATATGTCACAACCAAACATGGTAACTGTTTGAACTAAGATATAAAGTATCATAATTCAAGGTGATTCATTGAACTGGGTTTAAATTGGGTAATCTGATATTAACTGGGGTTTACTGGGATAAACCTGATTTTAACTGTACGATTTATTGGGATAAACCTGATTTTAATTCTGAGGTTTACTGGGATAAACCTGATTTTAACTATGAGGTTTACTGGGATAAACCTGATTTTAATTCTGAGGTTTACTGGGATAAACCTGATTTTAACTATGAGGTTTACTGGGATAAACCTGATTTTAATTATAAGGTTTACTGGGATAAACCTGATTTTAATTCTGAGATTTACTGGGATAAACCTGATTTTAACTATGAGGTTTACTGGGATAAACCTGATTTTAATTCTGAGGTTTACTGGGATAAACCTGATTTTAAAGATGCTCCACCGCTGACATATTGTATTTTTTCACTATTAAAAACAGGATCAGACGATTTAGTATTTTTCTTCACTTACAAAAGTTACTTACTTTACACCATTACCACCTTTGAAAAGTTTAAGCTTCTAATTTTACTTCTAGTTAAAAATATGAAATATAATTAATTGCATCCCGAAAAAATTCCGTGTCACTATATCCTATATGGAAGGAAGTACTGATTGCGCATGCACCAAAGGCAAAACGAATTATTCTATACTATTTTTTGTGTTAATTAGGCATAAATATAAAACGATTAAACACCAATTATTGTTCAAATGATGAATATCATTTATGCTCTGTCGGCGGTGGAGCATCTTTAATTCTGAGGTTTACTGGGATAAACCTTGATTTTAATTCTAAGGTTTACTGGGATAAACCTGATTTTAACTGTAAGGTTTACTGGGATAAACCTGACTTTAACTAAGAGGTTTATTGGGATAACCTGTTTTTAACTGTACGATTTACTGGGATAAACCTGATTCTAACTAAGAGGTTTACTGGGATAACCTGATTTTAACTGTACGATTTACTGGGATAAACCTGATTTTAATTAAGAGGTTTACTGGGATAAACCTGGTTTTAACTATGAGGTTTACTGGGATAAACCTGATTTTAATTCTGAGGTTTACTGGGATAAACCTGATTTTAATTATGAGGTTTGCTGGGATAAACCTGATGTAATTATGAGGTTTGCTGGGATAAACCTGATTTTAATTATGAGGTTTACTGATTAAACCTAATTTTAAGAGGTCTGAATATTAAACTTATGATTTAAATTATAGGTTTACTGGGATAAATCTGGTTTTAACTAAGAGCTTTACTGATTAAAAACAAATTTTATTACAGATAGGTTTACTGGGATAAACCTGATTTTAATTATGAGCTTTACTGGAATAAACAAATTTTAATAATGAGGTTTACTGGAAAACCTGATTTTAATATACCATTTAATATGAGGTTTACTGGGATAAACCTGATTTTAACTATGAGGTTTATAAACTGGAATAAACCTGATTTTAAAGATGCTCCACGCTGACATATGTTTACTGGGACTATTAATTTTTCTTCACTTACAAAGTTAACTTTACACCATGACCTTTGGTTTAAGCTCTGGTTAAATTGAATAAACCATCTAAAAATTTTAATTCTATATAAGGTTTACTGGGCGATAAAAGCAAAACTGATTATTCTATACTATTTTTGTGTTAATTAGCTAAATAAAACGATTAAACACCAATTATTGTTCAAATGATGAATATCATTTATGCTCTGTCGGCGGTGGAGCATCTTTAATTCTGAGGTTTACTGGGATAAACCTTGATTTTAATTCTAAGGTTTACTGGGATAAACCTGTTTTTAACTGTACGATTTTACTGGGATAAACCTGATTTAACTAAGAGGTTTACTGGGATAACCTGATTTTAACTGTACGATTTACTGGGATAAACCTGATTTTAATTAAGAGGTTTACTGGGATAAACCTGGTTTTAAACTATGAGGTTTACTGGGATAAACCTGATTTTAATTATGAGGTTTACTGGGATAAACCTGATTTTAATTATGAGGTTTGCTGGGATAAACCTGATTTTAATTATGAGGTTTGCTGGGATAAACCTGATTTTAATTATGAGGTTTACTTGATTAAACCTAATTTTAACTGAGGTTTACTGGAATAAACCTGATTTAAATTATAAGGTTACTGGGATAAACCTGGTTTTAACTAAGAGCTTTACTGGGATAAAACTGATTTTAATTATGAGGTTTACTGGGATAAACCTGATTTTAATTATGAGCTTTATTGGGATAAACCAAATTTTAATATATGAGGTTTACTGGGATTAACCTGATTTTAACTATAGGTTTACTGGGATAAACCTGATTTTAATTCTGAGGTTTACTGGGATAAACCTGATTTTAAATTAAGATGCTTTACCGGGATATTGTATTTTTTCACTATTAAAAACGATCAGGATTTACTGGGATTTTTCTGATTTTAAAAATTACTTTCACCATTTTTTGGGAGTTAAACCTAATTTTACTTCTGAGTTAAAATATGAATATAATTAAGTACTGAATAAATCCTGATCTTTATCCTATATGGAAGGAAGTTTACTGGCGATACCAAAGGCAAAACGAATTATTCTATACTATTTTTTGTGTTAATTAGGCATAAATTAAACGATTAAACACCAATTATTTAAATGATGAATTTATGGGATAACCTGAGCATTTTAATTCTGAGGTTTACTGGGATAAACCTGATTTTAATTCTAGGTTTACTGGGATAAACCTGATTTTAACTTAAGGTTTATGGGATAAACCTGATTTTAACTAAGAGGTTTACTGGGAAACCTGATTTTAACTATGAGATTTACTGGGATAAACCTGATTTTAAACTAAGAGGTTTACTGGGATAAACCTGATTTTAATTATTTTACTGGTAAACTGATTTAATGGTTTACTGGATAAACCTGTTAATATGAGGTTTACTGGGATAAACCTGATTTTAATTATGAGGTTTACTGGGATAAACCTGATTTTAACTATGAGGTTTACTGGGATAAACCTGATTTTAATTATGAGGTTTACTGGGATAAACCTGATTTAAATTATGAGGTTTACTGGGATAAACCTGATTTTAATTATGAGGTTTATTGGGATAAACCTGATTTTAAACTTACTGAGGTTTATTTACTGGAATAAACCAAATTTTATTACAGAGGTTTACTGAGGATTTTACTGGAGCTTTACTGGATAAACCTGATTTTAATAGGTTTACTGGGATAAACCTTATTTAATATTTTAATAAAATTTACTGGGATAAACCTTTTTAACTATGGGGTTTACTGGGATTAACCTGATTTAACTATGGGTTTACTGGGATAAACCTGATTTTTAATTATGAGGTTTACTGGGATAAACCTGATTTAAATTATGAGGTTTACTGGGATAAACCTGATTTAAATTATGAGGTTTATTGGGATAAACCTGATTTTAATTCTGAGGTTTATTGGGATAAACCTTATTTTAAACTAAGAGGTTTACTGGGATAAACCTTATTTTAACTATGAGGTTTACTGGGATAAACCTGATTTTAATTATAAGGTTTACTGGGATAAACCTGATTTTAACTATGGGGTTTACTGGGATTAACCTGATTTTAAACTATATGGTTTACTGGGATAAACCTGATTTTAATTCTGAGGTTTACTGGGATAAACCTGATTTTAACTAAGAGGTTTACTGGGATAAACCTGATTTTAACTATGAGGTTTACTGGGATAAACCTGATTTTAACTGTATGAGTTTTTGGATTGGGATAAACCTGATTTTTAATTATGAGGTTTACTTGGGATAAAACCTAATTTTTTTGATATAAACTGATTTAAATTTTAAGGTTTACTGGGATAAATCTGGTTTTAACTAAGAGCTTTACTGGAATAAAATAAATTTATATGAGGTTTACTGGGATAAACCTGATTTTAATTAAGAGATTTACTGGACTAAACCAAATTTAATAACAGGAGTTTACTGGGATAAACCTTATTTTAATTTTTTTTATGTACAAGGGTTTACTGGGATAAACCTGATTTTAACTATGAGGTTTACTGGGATAAACCTGATTTTAACTATGAGGTTTACTGGGATAAACCTGATTTTAATTAAGAGGTTTACTGGGATAAACCTGATTTTAACTATGAGGTTTACTGGGATAAACCTGATTTAATTATGAGGTTTACTGGGATAAACCTGATTTAAATTATGAGGTTTTGGATAAACCTGGGATTTTTGGGGATAAACCTTATTTTAACGAAGAGGTTTACTGGGATAAACCTGATTTTTATTATGAGGTTTACTGATTTTAAATTATGATAATAAACCTGATTTAATTATGAGGTTTTATTGGGATAAACCTTATTTTAAACCTAAGAGGTTTACTGGGATAAACCTATTTTACATTATGAGGTTTACATGGGATAAACCTGATTTTAATTCTGAGGTTTATTGGGATAAACCTTATTTTAACTAAGTCAGGTTTACTGGGGATAAACCTGATTTTAATTATGAGGTTTACTGGGATAAACCTGATTTAAATTATGAGGTTTACTGGGATAAACCTGATTTTTGTAACTGTAAAAGGTTTAATGGGATAAAACCTGATTTTTAACTATGAGGTTTACTGGGATAAACCTGATTTTTAATTATGAGGTTTACTGGGATAAACCTGATTTAATTATGAGGTTTACTGGGATTAACCTGATTTTAAACTATGAGGTTTACTGGGGATAAACCTGATTTTAATTATGAGGTTTACTGGGATAAACCTGATTTTAACTAAGGTTTTACTGGGATAAACCTGATTTTAATTATGAGGTTTACTGGGATAAACCTGATTTTAATTATGAGGTTTACTGGGATAAACCTGATTTTAAATAATGAGGTTTATTGGTGATAAAACCTGATTTTAAACTATGAGGGTTTTAACTGGGATAAACCTGATTTTACTGGGATATGAGGTTTTAACTGGGATAAAACCTGATTTTAATTCTGAGGTTTACTGGATAAACCTGATTTTAATTATGAGGTTTACTGGGATAAACCTGATTTTAACTATGTGAGAGTTTACTGGGATAAACCTGATTTTAACTATGAGGTTTACTGGGATAAACCTGATTTTAACTAAATGAGGTTTACTGGGATAAACCTGATTTTAATAAGGTTTACTGGGATAAGGTTTAACTAAGGGTTTACTGGGATATAAACCTGATTTTAACTATACGAGGTTTACTGGGATAAACCTGATTTTTAACTATGAGGTTTAACTGGGATAAACCTGATTTTAACTAAGAGGTTTACTGTGGGATAAAAACTGATTTTTTTAACTGGTAAGGTTTACTGGTATAAAAACATGATTTTAACTATGAGGTTTACTTACTAAACACTGAGGTTCCAACTTACTAGAGGAGAGAGACCTTTCTAAATTCATTGATCGGAAATTCTTCCCATTGTTGCTTGACATATATTTTTGTGTGTTTTTAGCACAAGGTTTCCAGAGGTCGCATCTGCTTCTGTGATATCTAAGAGGAAAGTGGAAGAATCATCTAATTCATGTGATTCATTGAGTGACTTTTATAGATAAAAGGACCATCTGGAACAGCCAGTATGACATTGTAATAAGGACCATCTGGACAGCGAGCATGGACATTGTAAAAGGGAACTATATCCTGGACAGACAGTATGACATTTGTTAAAGGAACATCTAGTACAGCTCAGTAATTACATTGTTAAAGGGGATAATTCTTGGTCAGACAGTTATGACAATTGTTAAAGGGACTATTCATGGACAGACAGTTATTTTGGACTTTGTAAAAGGGTACTATCTGGACTGACAGTATGTATCATTGTAAAAGGCTAACTATCTGGTCAGACAAGTTTGACTTTGTAAAATGGACCATCTGGATAGACAGCTATGGACATTGTATATGGACCATATGGACAGCCAGGTATGACATTGTTAAAAGGACTATCTCGGGACAAGCCAGTATTACATTGTAAAAGGAACTATCTGGACAGACAGTATGACTTTGTAATAGGACCCATCTGGACAGACAGATATGATCATTGTTAAAGGGACCATCTGGACTGACAGTATGTCATTGTAAAAGGACTATCTGGACAGCACAGTAATGGACATTGTATAAGGAACTTATAAATCTGGACAGAACAGTATGACTATTGTTTTAAATGGACCATTGGACAGACAGTTTGACTTTGTAAAAGGACTATCTGGACAGACAGTATGACATTGTAAAAGGATATATCTGGACAGCCTGTTCATTACATTGTAAAAGGACTATCCTGGACAGCCAGTATGACATTGTAAAAGGCGTACTATCTGGACAGACAGTATGGACATTGTAAAATGGACCATCTGGACAGCCAGTATATGACATTGTAAAAGGGACTATATGGACAGCCAGTATGACTTTGTAAAAGGGACTAATCTGGACAGCCAGTATGTCACGATCATTGTAAAAGGACTATCTGGTCAGGGACAGTTACGAATTGTAAGAAAGGACCATCTGGACAGCCAGTATGACATTGTAAAAGGACCATCTGGACAGGCCTGTATGACATTGTTGTAAAAGGGGACTATCTGGACAGACAGTATGACATTGTAAAAGGACCATCTGGACAGCCAGTATGACATTGTAAATAGGACTATCTGGACAGCCAGTATGACATTGTAAAAGGACCATCTGGACAGCCAGTATGACATTGTAAAAGGACTATCTGGACAGCCAGTATGACATTGTAAAAGGACTATCTGGACAGACAGTATGACATTGTAAAAGGACCATCTGGACAGCCAGTATGACATTGTAAAAGGACTATCTGGACAGCCAGTATGACATTGTAAAAGGACTATCTGGACAGACAGTATGACATTGTAAAAGGACCATCTGGACAGCCAGTATGACATTGTAAAAGGACCATCTGGGACAGCCAGTAATGACATTGTAATAGGACTATCTGGACAGCCATATGGACAGACAGGTATGGACTATCTGGACAGCATTGTAAAAGGACTATCTGGACAGCCAGTATGACATTGTAAAAGGACCATCTGGACAGACAGTATGACATTGTAAAAGGACTATCTGGACAGACAGTATGACATTGTAAAAGGACCATCTGGACAGCCAGTATGACATTGTAAAAGGACTATCTGGACAGCCAGTATGACATTGTAAAAGGACCATCTGGACAGCCAGTATGACATTGTAAAAGGACTATCTGGACAGCCAGTATGACATTGTAAAAGGACCATCTGGACAGCCAGTATGACATTGTAAAAGGACTATCTGGACAGCCAGTATGACATTGTAAAAGGACTATCTGGACAGCCAGTATGACATTGTAAAAGGACCATCTGGACAGCCAGTATGACATTGTAAAAGGACCATCTGGACAGCCAGTATTACATTGTAAAAGGACTATCTGGACAGACAGTATGACATTGTAAAAGGACCATCTGGACAGCCAGTATGACATTGTAAAAGGACCATCTGGACAGCGAGCATGACATTGTAAAATGCTTTTTGTTTTATATTAAATGCTTAAGGATTATTGATAGGCATTTCACATCAGTACCTTTGATATTGGTTGCAAGCAAATAAACAGCTACATGTCCCAAATGCTCAATTATCTGTGTATTATATAATGTATACAATATTTTTATCATTACTTGCATTTATCATTTTTTACTCTTGAAAGTATGCCTCTGTACATCAGTTGAAATATTAAATACATCCTGTAGGATAAGGATAACTCTGTCATCTGTTAGTCATCATTACATGTGGTTTTTCTTTACGTCTTCTAGTAACTACTCATTTATATTCTCATATGTTCCTTTGTTTTATTTTCCAATTTGTATGTTACTTTTATGTAAATTCATCTGAATGTAATCATGCATTTTTTATTGAATTTATAAACACACTGTGCAATAACATTGAATCTGATTGTCTTTTAATCTAGTACTGTCTGATGGTTAGTTTGTTATCCTGGGTAGTCTGCCAACTATAATTTCTGATTTACTGACTCGCATGTCTGTGGGGAATCTTTTTGATTATGTTGATTTATTTATTATTTCAGGTGCTAAATATTTCTCAATGTTAGAATGTAGACATTATGATAACTATGTACAATATTCCTGTAGATGCAATTTTACCTTTATGATGAACAATACATTTCGCAGAAAGTAATATTGCCCAAGATGATGTGATAAAATGGTTGGTTGTGAATTATGATGTTTTATGTACATTCCGGGCATACCCAGATTCCTTCTGCTAGTTCTAACACTAACTGGTTGTATTTCTTAGTATCTGTGTACATTTATTACATGGTACTGCTGGGTATCATGACATTTTGATATTATATTATGTTTCATATTAAAACACCAAATCCAGTTACAATTTTGAGAATTTTAATACAATTTGCTCTGTGGGAGTTATCTCCCTTACGCCATCGCGTGCTATGTCTATGTTGTACATTTATTATTATGCTGCTGTTAATTATTCATTTTAAAGCATACACCAATAATATATTGTTTCCATTGAATATTCTAAAGCATACACCAATAATATATTGTTTCCATTGAATATTCTAAAGCATACACCAATAACATATTGTTTCCGTTGAATATTCTAAAGCATACACCAATAATATATTGTTTCCATTAAATAAACTTCTACAATAATGTAGTTTGTTACTTTTTATTATCTTTTTAGGCATTTAAACTTTTCATAAATGGTAGTCTTCAAATGGTTAATACAACTCTACACTAAAATTCAGAATACTACATATCTTGACTCACAACTTGTTCTTTTTACATCAGTATCATAAAACGAATAGGACTATTCATTGTAATAAATATTATATATTAATTAGGACGAATATAAACATTAAAACAGACAAAGTTATTGCTTATTTACTTTGATAGCAATAATTAGCAAACGAAAACTAGCACTTTATCATGACAACTTCTTTACAGTGTATATTTACACTAGCTAATGGGGTCAAACTATTTTGTTACAACCTTTTTGTAGAAAACCATCTTGATTGTAGCTATATACTGATCAACCAGACCGTGGTAAATAAACACGTACCTGTACCATATGGTTGTTGCAAGATGACATGTCCTGGGGCAATGTATACAGTTGTGAAGGCTATTGGGTACTCGGTTATTATTCCGAGACTCGTAGATCGTCTCGTGATTTTTTAATCATGTCTATTGTTCAAAGATATCTAACGAAGGTCTACCATGTGGACTAGCGGTTGTGTATACTCGTAGGGAGGATAAAACTAGCTGGATAAAAAAACAATAGGGCTTTTTATTAGTAATAGAGTCGAAAGATTCGTATTCATAATCAAATTTTTTTTATTTACATATGTGGTTGTCGGTTTACATATTATTATCTGTATGAAGAAGCACGAAGCCATGTATTGTGTCTAGTTATTGACTCATTGTCATATATTGGCCGGCATCGACTGATAATCGTGTTATTAGACAATCTAATTTGGATCTTGTCGTAACAGGTACAGCGTTCGGTCGTAAATTGTATGTAGGTTGCTGACGATAGAACTTACCCCCCCCCCCCCCCCCCCCCCCCCCCCCCAAAGAATCATTCACGCATCTACTAAATATAATAAATTACGTTTATAAACCGGTAACAAAGTCAAAGTTTTGAGCACGTACTCCAATTCCTTATAAAACGTATGATTGATTCATTCTTTTGTGGTTACTTTCCCATTAAACTAATCAATTTCGGTTGAGTTTTTAACGATAACACTAGGATAAAATGCGGTAGAACTAGTGTAAAACATAAAAGACTTCCGATCGATTGAATTCCGGATCGTGTTGATCGTGTTATTTCGGTTATATCTTATACACAAATACACGAAACCCTCATAATAATCCGGCCCCGAAATTTTATGCACACGACCATGATAGGTTTTCGGGAGGTTCCACTGTACTGTATGTTGTCTGCGACACAAATAGTTGAATATTTACAAAGCGTTTGCAGTAGTCCACAGCTATCTACCATGCTTGTGACTTCATGTGTCCTGATCTTTATTGTCACCTCATAGTGCAATAAATGTTGTGACTTGACACTGGTTACAGATGTGCCCCTGGCAGTTAGTTGTACTCTTTGATGGGCCGAGGCTGTCTACGATGGCCTTGTTGACTGTAGTGACTGACTTTTCGGCGGTGATTGATGGGAATGATTGTGTTGAAATCAAAGTAACTACATTGGTACTTATCATTTTCTTGTACCTGTGGACAGATAGTCTGGAACTTGTAGCCGAAATGGATTTCCTCGGGAATGTACGATGTCCTCACTTGGACTGTCATACTGGTAGACTCTATGACACCTTCCAACAGTACCACAAGTTCAGAGAAGCCGCCGAACTCGTCCAGTTTCTCGGGCGGCCACAACGGACTGTTCACGTCAATGGTATGATACATTACAGCCGGCCAAAGTAAAGTTAAAATGTCACCGCCGCCCTCTGATTTAAACTCAATAAAGTTTTGCTGAAGGTACTCCTTCCCTTCATTGTTGGCACTACGTCGGACCATGATGCCTGTAGCCTTTGGCTCCAGAAGCTGTGAGCGCCGAAAGTCGCCGACTCGTATCATTAGTCGCCACTGTCCGTCCACAACTCCAATGCAAGCCTTGTGACTAAAAACAACGGTCTCCCCGCGTCGCTTCGATCTTTGTAATTTAGTGAACACCAGGGCCGCTGTAAGGCAATGAACAGCTATTCCGATGATAAACTGAAAAAACACCGTCAAAATGACGTGGGGGCACTCTGACGTCACCCCGCGAAACCCGTATCCGATGGTGTGTTGGGTCTCTATGGAAAACAGAAAGGCACTGGTAAAGTCAAACACGTTAGATATACACGGAATGTCATCGGAATCGTCACCCAAACTGATAATTTCGGGGTCGTTATGGGCAATGCTGAATCCATAGTACAACAGGGCGAATACTAGCCACGTCAGCAGAAAACCCATGACGAAAATGAGAAATGACCACCGCCATTTTGCATCAACCAACGTTGTTAGAGCATCCTTCAAATAGTGTGATATAATGACTGATTTGCCACTGTCCAGTTTGACCCTGAACGTGCCTTGTTTGGTGACCACTCTGTGTGTTTTGTGTTACTGTCACACTCTGAACATCCGTCTGGTATCGAGGACATCTTCGTCATATTGTCACCCGTTGAAGTTACAGGCTTTTCTGCTCTTTAGAAGTCAATTTGTCAAACACGACTATTTTCGGAGCACATCCATCACTCGCACAAACATCCGTGTACAACACTTATATCACAATAAATTTTTCTGATACATGTCACAAACCGATGTCCAGTAAGCCCAACTGACCATTTATATAGTGCTTTGTGTTACCTATACAGAGATGGGCGGCGACATGCGCGTAGAGTGACAGGTGAGATATGTTTCGTCGTAAACATCCAGGTACACAAGTATCTGTCAAGGCGTGAATACAGGGAAATATGCACAGAAGTTATCAAGAAAGATAAGATAAAAATCTTCTATTTCGTCTGATGAAAACGACAAATACTTTAAGCATGTAGAGCTTACAATACGATTGTACATTTGTCATAGATCTGAGTGTCACCTTGTTATCCCGTTGTATAATGTAAAGTGAGCTTGGCCGTAACTCGTGCTGAGAATAATAACAATACACCTATATACCAAGGTGTATTATGTATTGTTACAATGTTATTCCAGGAAAAGCTGACACGGTGACAGTCGGTCCCACCTACGATCGGTCATTAGGATCTTACACGTATAACTATTATAAGCGTGGATATTGTTTCAAAACAACTTGTCAGCAGTCTAAAACAACGACACAAACTCACACATGGAATGAAATGTTTACATGTACAACTGTACGTTTACCAAGAAGATTTCTACAGAGACCATTGTCTTTACCGTCAGGTGTAACAGTTTATTATGGATGTTTGCATTAAAAAAACTGATATAATTAATTTATTTGTGGAAAGTTTGCGTAAGTTAGCTGGTAGTTATTACATAATTCACATACATGTACATTGATGTGAGGAAACATGGAATAATTTATGTATGACGTGGTTAGAATTTACACAATAAATACCATTACTACATTGACGTGAGGAAACATGGAATAATTCATGTATTGCGTGGTTAGAATTTACACAATAAATACCATTACTACATTGACGTGAGGAAACATGGAATAATTCCTGTATTACGTGGTTAGAATTTACACAATAAATACCTACATTGGAATAACATATGCCCGCACTTTACGCCGATGTTATAACACGGTTGCCTAATGTCTAATCATTATTTCAGACAAATTACACCTATCATGTCAACTTGGTAATTTTTCTACGTCTGCTTACGCAGCAAACATACCATATCCACGACAGTTTGACGAAATGAAAAGATTAATAACAACAATACACAAACACGACCATTATAGATTCAGCCTGATGTGATTGAACTAATTAAATCCAAACGGACATATATTTGCTTACTGTCCGTTTTTTGGGGAAGGAGCGTTATTCAATTTGTCTGCCTGATATAATTACAAGATCATAAATCCATCAAGTAGGCAGTTTAGTGCTTAAATAATGATATCTTACAGGGGTGAACTGGTGAAATACATCAGCGAGTATAGTTATTATTAGCTCACCTGGCGAGATAGTTATTATTAGCTCACCTGGCCCGAAGGGCCGAAGGGCCGGTCAACACAACACCACACAACAAACACATCACACCACACAACAAAACACAACAAAATAACACAAACATCACACAATATAAAATTACACAACACAACAACGCATTCACACTAAACACAAACATCACACTAAACACAACCACACAAACACAAGACAACATTACACAACAACACAACAAATATCACAACAAAAAACATACACACAACAACACACAACAATACCACACCACAACACACAAACCACAGCAACAACACATAAACAACAACATCCAACAACAACACTCAATAACACTACACAGCGCAACATCACACAAACACAAACATCACACGACACAACATAACACAACAGCACATCACACAAACCATAACACAACAACACATCAACACAAACACGCAACAACAACACAACACAAAACACAGCCGCACAGCATACAACAACACACAACACAACAAGACTTCAACAACACACAACACAATTAACATTAGACAACCACACATAACAACACACAACACAACACACAACATCACACAACACACACATCACACAACACAAAATTACACAACAAAACATCACACAACCACACATTACAACACAAACACGCACACCAATAACACCCCCAAAACACAATCAACATTACACAACCACACATATAACACCATAAACACAAACAACACAACACCACACGACAAACAACACACAAAAAAACCCACAAACACAAAAACAACACAACAATACAACACAATCATACGCAAGAACAAAACATAACTGGTCCATACGCAGATTCTATAAATAATACATGTATTCTTGTATTGCAGGAATAAATATTCTATTAACAATTAACTGATATACACCTGACCACTACGTAAGATCGCTCGAAAATATATAATCATAAAAAATCATTAAGAAAACAAATCAATAATATTTCTCTATTATTATAGTTTTGTAACACCTAGATCCACTATGATGCTAGGAAGTGATCACCACATACGGTAAAAACTTATGCATGCAGTTGATAACAACATATTCCTTTTTTTTTACAACGTTACCTCAGTGTTATATAGCATTTTCCTCAGTCTGTCTGAGAAAACAATTTTAAATTAGCATTATCTACATATCTACACGGACGGCTCAAAACGATATATAGAGGAAAAATGTACTTTTGTTGTGCCGTATTCTCCATAATAAACATGCAAGCACCTAAAATATTTAAATGGGGGTATTTGTCACGATGAAAACAAGACAAATATTTTCAATTCAAATCGCCGGTTGGTAATTACGTAATTGAAATACCAGCTTATGTCATAACAGAATTTGATAATCATGCAACAGCTATATATGCACTAAGGTCCGTCCATCCGTTGATAGTTTGCAAGGTCATTTTTTAACAGTCATTTTTCAACAGACCTCCGTTGAGAATTGACCCTCGTGTTCAATTTTCAACGTCGGGGTCGTCGTCCGTCCATTTTCAACGTTACACCGGTGAGCTTATGTCATGGCGCGGCGTCCGTCGTCCGTCGTCCGTCGTCCGTCGTCCCGTCTGTCCGTCAACATTTCCTTTAAATCGCTACTAGTCACAGAGTTCTGCATGGATTTTAACCAAATTTGGCCAGAAACATCCTTGGGGGGAGGGGAACAGAACTTGTATACATTTTTGCTCTGACCCCCCGGGGACAGGAGGGGCGGGGCCCAATAGGGGAAATTGAGGTAAATCCTATAAATCGCTACTTGTCCTAGAGTTCTGCATGGATTGAAACCAAATTTGGCCAGACACATCCTTGGGGGAAGTGGAATAGAACTTGTATAAATTTTGGCTCTGACCCCACAGGGACAGGAGTGGCGGGGCCCAATAGGGGAAATTGAGGTAAATCCTATAAATCGCTACTTGTCCTAGTGTTCTGCATGGATTGTTACCAAATTTGGCCAGAAACATCCTTGGGGGAAGGGGAATCAGAACTTGTATAAATTTTGGCTCTGACCCCTCGGGGACAGGAGGGGCGGGGCCCAATAAGGGAAATTTAGATAAATCCTATAAATCGCTACTTGTCCTAGAGTTATGCATGGATTGTAACCAAATTTGGCCAGAAACATCATTGGGGGAAGGGAATCAGAACTTGTATAAATTTTGGCTCTGACCCCCCGAGGACAGGAGGGGCGGGGCCCAATAGGGGAAATTAAGGTAAATCCTATAAATCGCTACTTGTCCTAGAGTTCAGCATGGATTGAAACCAAAATTTGGCCAGAAACATCCTTGGGGGAAGGGGAATAGAACTTGTATAAATTTTGGCTCTGAACCCCCGGGGACAGGAGGGGCGAGGCCCAATAGGGGAAATAGAGGTAAATCCTATAAATCGCTACTTGTCCTAGTGTTCTGCATGGATTGTAACCAAATTTGGCCAGAAACATCCTTGGGGGAAGGGGAACAGAACTTGTATAAATTTTGGCTCTGACCCCCCAGGGACAGGAGGGGCGGGGCCCAATAAGGAAATTTAGGTAAATCCTATAAATCGCTACTTGTCCTAGAGTTCTGCATGGATTGTAACCAAATTTGGCCAGAAACATCCTTGGGGGAAGGGGAACAGAACTTGTATAAATTTTGGCTCTGACCCCCCGGGGACAGTAGGGGCAGGGCCCAATAGGGGAAATAGAGGTAAATCCTATAAATCGCTACTTGTCCTAGAGTTCTGCATGGATTGTAACCAAATTTGGCCAGAAACATCCTTGGGGGAAGGGGAATAGAACTTGTATAAATTTTGGCTCTGACCCCCCGGGGACAGGAGGGGCGGGGCCCAATAGGGGAAATTTAGGTAAATCCTATAAATTGCTACTTGTTCTAGAGTTCTGCATGGATTGTAACCAAATTTGGCCAGGACCATCCTAGGGGGAAGGGGAACAGAACTTGTTTAAATTTTTGCTCTGACCCCCTGGGGACAGGAGGGGCGGGGCCCAATAGGGGAAATAGAGGTAAATCCTATAAATCGCTACTTGTCCTAGAGTTCTGCATGGATTGTAACCAAATTTGGCCAGAAACTTTCTTAGGGGAATAGGAACAGAACTTATATAAATTTTGGCTCTGACCCCCCGGGGGCAGGAGGGGCGGGCCCAATAGGGGAAATAGAGGTAAATCCTATAAATCGCTACTTGTCCTAGAGTTCAGCATGGATTGAAACCAAATTTGGCCAGAAACATTCTTGGGGGAAGGGGAATAGAACTTGTATAAATTTTGGATCTGACCCCCTGGGGGCAGGAGGGGCGGGGCCCAATAGGGAAAATTTAGGTAAATCCTATAAATCGCTACTAGTCTTAGAGTTATGCTTGGATTTTAACCAAATTTGGCCCAGAAACATCCTTGGGGTTAACAGAATTCCTATAATTTTTGGCTCTAACCCTCTTGAGCAAAAAGAGTGGGGCCCAATAGGGGAATTAGCGGTAAATATTCAAATTCCTTCAGAAAAGAAACTATGAACCTTACTGGGCATTACAAACCAGGTGAGCGATACAGGCCCTCTGGGCCTCTTGTTAACGTCCAATCAACAGCTGGGGTCATTTGAGGACGACCTCTCCTGTTTAACGTCCTAACAACAGCTGGGGGTCATTTGAGGACGACCTCTCCTGTTTAACGTCCTATCAACAGCTGGGGGTCATTTGAGGACGACCTCTCCTGTTTAACGTCCTATCAACAGCTGGGGGTCATTTGAGGACGACCTCTCCTGTTTAACGTCCTATCAACAGCTGGGGGTCATTTGAGGACGACCTCTCCTGTTTAACGTCCTATCAACAGCTGGGGGTCATTTGAGGACGACCTCTCCTGTTTAACGTCCTATCAACAGCTGGGGGTCATTTGAGGACGACCTCTCCTGTTTAACGTCCTATCAACAGCTGGGGGTCATTTGAGGACGACCTCTCCTGTTTAACGTCCTATCAACAGCTGGGGGTCATTTGAGGACGACCTCTCCTGTTTAACGTCCTATCAACAGCTGGGGGGTCATTTGAGGGACGACCTCTCCTGTTTAACGTCCTATCAACAGCTGGGGGTCATTTGAGGACGACCTCTCCTGTTTAACGTCCTATCAACAGCTGGGGGTCATTTGAGGACGACCTCTCCTGTTTAACGTCCTATCAACAGCTGGGGGTCATTTGAGGACGACCTCTCCTGTTTAACGTCCTATCAACAGCTTGGGGTCATTTGAGGACGACCTCTCCTGTTTAACGTCCTATCAACAGCTGGGGGTCATTTGAGGACGACCTCACCTGTTTAACGTCCTATCAACAGCTGGGGGTCATACCTGTGGGGGTCATTTGAGGACGACCTCTCCTGTTTAACGTCCTATCAACAGCTGGGGGTCATTTGAGGACGACCTCTCCTGTTTAACGTCCTATCAACAGCTGGGGGTCATTTGAGGACGACCTCTCCTGTTTAACGTCCTATCAACAGCTTGGGGTCATTTGAGGACGACCTCTCCTGTTTAACGTCCTATCAACAGCTGGGGGTCATTTGAGGACGACCTCTCCTGTTTTAACGTCCTATCAACAGCTGGGGGTCATTTGAGGACGACCTCTCCTGTTTAACGTCCTATCAACAGCTGGGGGTCATTTGAGGACGACCTCTCCTGTTTAACGTCCTATCAACAGCTGGGGGTCATTTGAGGACGACCTCTCCTGTTTAACGTCCTATCAACAGCTGGGGGGTCATTTGAGGACGACCTCTCCTGTTTAACGTCCTATCAACAGCTGGGGGTCATTTGAGGACGACCTCTCCTGTTTTAACGTCCTATCAACAGCTGGGGGTCATTTGAGGACGACCTCTCCTGTTTAACGTCCTATCAACAGCTGGGGGTCATTTGAGGACGACCTCTCCTGTTTAAACGTCCTATCAACAGCTGGGGGTCATTTGAGGACGACCTCTCCTGTTTAACGTCCTATCAACAGCTGGGGGTCATTTGAGGACGACCTCTCCTGTTTAACGTCCTATCAACAGCTGGGGTCATTTGAGGACGACCTCTCCTGTTTAACGTCCTATCAACAGCTGGGGGTCATTTGAGGACGACCTCTCCTGTTTAAACGTCCTATCAACAGCTTGGGTCATTTGAGGACGACCTCTCCTGTTTAACGTCCTATCAACAGCTGGGGGTCATTTGAGGACGACCTCTCCTGTTTAACGTCCTATCAACAGCTGGGGGTCATTTGAGGACGACCTCTCCTGTTTAACGTCCTATCAACAGCTGGGGGTCATTTGAGGACGACCTCTCCTGTTTAACGTCCTATCAACAGCTGGGGGTCATTTGAGGACGACCTCTCCTGTTTAACGTCCTATCAACAGCTTGGGGTCATTTGAGGACGACCTCTCCTGTTTAACGTCCTATCAACAGCTGGGGGTCATTTGAGGACGACCTCTCCTGTTTAACGTCCTATCAACAGCTGGGGGTCATTTGAGGACGACCTCTCCTGTTTAACGTCCTATCAACAGCTGGGGTCATTTGAGGACGACCTCTCCTGTTTAACGTCCTATCAACAGCTGGGGGTCATTTGAGGACGACCTCTCCTGTTTTAACGTCCTATCAACAGCTTGGGGTCATTTGAGGACGACCTCTCCTGTTTAACGTCCTATCAACAGCTGGGGGTCATTTGAGGACGACCTCTCCTGTTTAACGTCCTATCAACAGCTGGGGTCATTTGAGGACGACCTCTCCTGTTTTAACGTCCTATCAACAGCTTGGGGGTCATTTGAGGACGACCTCTCCTGTTTAACGTCCTATCAACAGCTGGGGGTCATTTGAGGACGACCTCTCCTGTTTAACGTCCTATCAACAGCTGGGGTCATTTGAGGACGACCTCTCCTGTTTAACGTCCTATCAACAGCTGGGGGTCATTTGAGGACGACCTCTCCTGTTTAACGTCCTATCAAACAGCTGGGGGTCATTTGAGGACGACCTCTCCTGTTTAACGTCCTATCAACAGCTGGGGGTCATTTGAGGACGACCTCTCCTGTTTAACGTCCTATCAACAGCTGGGGGTCATTTGAGGACGACCTCTCCTGTTTAACGTCCTATCAACAGCTGGGGGTCATTTGAGGACGACCTCACCTGTTTAACGTCCTATCAACAGCTGGGGGTCATTTGAGGACGACCTCTCCTGTTTAACGTCCTATCAACAGCTGGGGGTCATTTGAGGACGACCTCTCCTGTTTAACGTCCTATCAACAGCTGGGGGTCATTTGAGGACGACCTCTCCTGTTTAACGTCCTATCAACAGCTGGGGGTCATTTGAGGACGACCTCTCCTGTTTAACGTCCTATCAACAGCTGGGGGTCATTTGAGGACGACCTCTCCTGTTTAACGTCCTATCAACAGCTGGGGGTCATTTGAGGACGACCTCTCCTGTTTAACGTCCTATCAACAGCTGGGGGTCATTTGAGGACGACCTCTCCTGTTTAACGTCCTATCAACAGCTGGGGGTCATTTGTGAGGACGACCTCTCCTGTTTTAAACGTCCTATCAACAGCTGGGGGTCATTTGAGGACGACCTCTCCTGTTTAACGTCCTATCAACAGCTGGGGGTCATTTGAGGACGACCTCTCCTGTTTAACGTCCTTATCAACAGCTGGGGGTCATTTGAGGACGACCTCTCTGTTTAACGTCCTATCAACAGCTGGGGGTCATTTGAGGACGACCTCTCCTGTTTAACGTCCTATCAACAGCTGGGGGTCATTTGAGGACGACCTCTCCTGTTTAACGTCCTATCAACAGCTGGGGGTCATTTGAGGACGACCTCTCCTGTTTAACGTCCTATCAACAGCTGGGGGTCATTTGAGGACGACCTCTCCTGTTTAACGTCCTATCAACAGCTGGGGGTCATTTGAGGACGACCTCTCCTGTTTAACGTCCTATCAACAGCTTGGGGTCATTTTGAGGACGACCTCTCCTGTTTAACGTCCTATCAACAGCTGGGGGTCATTTGAGGACGACCTCTCCTGTTTAACGTCCTTCAACCCCCTATCAACAGCTGGGGGTCATTTGAGGACGACCTCTCCTGTTTAACGTCCTATCAACAGCTGGGGGTCATTTGAGGACGACCTCTCCTGTTTAACGTCCTATCAACAGCTGGGGGTCATTTGAGGACGACCTCTCCTGTTTAACGTCCTATCAACAGCTGGGGGTCATTTGAGGACGACCTCTCCTGTTTAACGTCCTATCAACAGCTGGGGGTCATTTGAGGACGACCTCTCCTGTTTAACGTCCTATCAACAGCTGGGGGTCATTTGAGGACGACCTCTCCTGTTTAACGTCCTATCAACAGCTGGGGGTCATTTGAGGACGACCTCTCCTGTTTAACGTCCTATCAACAGCTGGGGGTCATTTGAGGACGACCTCTCCTTAACGTCCTTCAACAGCTGGGGGTCAGTATGAGGACGACCTCTCCTGTTTAACGTCCTATCAACAGCTGGGGGTCATTTGAGGACGACCTCTCCTGTTTAACGTCCTATCAACAGCTGGGGGTCATTTGAGGACGACCTCTCCTGTTTAACGTCCTATCAACAGCTGGGGGTCATTTGAGGACGACCTCTCCTGTTTAACGTCCTATCAACAGCTGGGGGTCATTTGAGGACGACCTCTCCTGTTTAACGTCCTATCAACAGCTGGGGGTCATTTGAGGACGACCTCTCCTGTTTAACGTCCTATCAACAGCTGGGGGTCATTTGAGGACGACCTCTCCTGTTTAACGTCCTATCAACAGCTGGGGGTCATTTGAGGACGACCTCTCCTGTTTAACGTCCTATCAACAGCTGGGGGTCATTTGAGGACGACCTCTCCTGTTTAACGTCCTATCAACAGCTGGGGGTCATTTGAGGACGACCTCTCCTGTTTAACGTCCTATCAACAGCTGGGGGTCATTTGAGGACGACCTCTCCTGTTTAACGTCCTATCAACAGCTGGGGTCATTTGAGGACGACCTCTCCTGTTTAACGTCCTATCAACAGCTGGGGGTCATTTGAGGACGACCTCTCCTGTTTAACGTCCTATCAACAGCTGGGGGTCATTTGAGGACGACCTCTCCTGTTTAACGTCCTATCAACAGCTGGGGGTCATTTGAGGACGACCTCTCCTGTTTAACGTCCTATCAACAGCTGGGGGTCATTTGAGGACGACCTCTCCTGTTTAACGTCCTATCAACAGCTGGGGGTCATTTGAGGACGACCTCTCCTGTTTAACGTCCTATCAACAGCTGGGGTCATTTGAGGACGACCTCTCCTGTTTAACGTCCTATCAACAGCTGGGGGTCATTTGAGGACGACCTCTCTCCTGTTTAACGTCCTATCAACAGCTGGGGGTCTCATTTGAGGACGACCTCTCCTGTTTAACGTCCTATCAACAGCTGGGGGTCATTTGAGGACGACCTCTCCCTGTTTAACGTCCTATCAACAGCTGGGGGTCATTGAGGACGACCTCTCCTGTTTAACGTCCTATCAACAGCTGGGGGGGTCATTTGAGGACGACCTCTCCTGTTTAACGTCCTATCAACAGCTGGGGGTCATTTGAGGAACGACCTCTCCTGTTTAACGTCCTATCAACAGCTGGGGGTCATTTGAGGACGACCTCTCCTGTTTAACGTCCTATCAACAGCTGGGGGTCATTTGAGGACGACCTCTCCTGTTTAACGTCCTATCAACAGCTGGGGGTCATTTGAGGACGACCTCTCCTGTTTAACGTCCTATCAACAGCTGGGGGTCATTTGAGGACGACCTCTCCTGTTTAAACGTCCTATCAACAGCTGGGGGAGGCATTTGAGGACGACGCTCTCCTGTTAAACGTCCTTTCAAACAGCTGTGGGGTCATTTGAGGACGACCTCTCCTCGTTTAACGTCCTATCAACAGCTGGGGGTCATTTGAGGGACGACCTCTCGTGGGTGGTAATTTGACGTCCTTTTTATTTGAGGACGACATCTCCGTATCATCAACAGCTGGGGGTCATTTGAGGACGACCTCTCCTGTTTAACGTCCTATCAACATGCTGGGGGTCATTTGAGGACGAGACCTCACCTGTTTAACGTCCCCTATCAAGGCAGCTGGGGGTCATTTGAGGACGACCTCACCTGTTTAACGTCCTATCAACAGCTGGGGGTCATTTGAGGACGACCTCTCCTTGTTTTAACGTCCTATCATCAACAGTTTGGGGGTCATTTGAGGACGACCTCTCCTGTTAACGTCCTATCAACAGTTTTTGGGGGTCATTTTGAGGTCAGACCACTTGCGGTTTAACGCCCTATCAACAGCTGGGGGGCTGAGGACCGGGGGGGGACACTCTCCTGTTTAACGTCCTATCAACAGCTTGGGGTCATTTGAGGACGACCTCTTCCTGTTTAAACGTCCTATCAACAGCTGGGGGTCATTTGAGGACGACCTCTCCTGTTTAATCGTCCTATCAACAGCTGGGGGTCATTTGAGGACGACCTCTCCTGTTAACGTCCTATCAAACAGCTGGGGGGTCATTTGAGGACGACCTCTCCTGTTTAACGTCCTATCAACAGCTGGGGGTCATTTTGAGGACGACCTCTCCTGTTTAAAACGTCCTATCAACAGCTTGGGGTTTACGTCATTTGAGGGACGACCTGCTCCTGTTTGAACGTCCTATCAACAGCTGGGGGGTCATTCTGAGGACGACCTCTCTCTGTTTAACGTCCTATCAACAGCTGTTGGGTCAGTTTGAGGACGAACTCTTCTGTTTAGCGTGCTATCAACAGCTGGGGGTCATTTTGAGGACGACCTCTCGTGTTTAACGTCCTATATGAGGACAACAGCTAAGGGTCATTTGAGGACGACCTCTCCTGTTTAACGTCCTATCAACAGCTGGGGGTCAGTTGAGGACGACTTTCCCTGTTTAAACGTCCTATCAACAGCTGGGGGTCATTTGAGGACGACCTCTCCTGTCAGTTTAAACGTCCTATCAACAGCTTGAGTCATTTGAGGACGACCTCTCCTGTTTAACGTCCTATCAACAGCTGGGTCATTTGAGGACGACCTCTCCTGTGTCATTTGAGGACGACCTCTCCTGTTTAACGTCCTATCAACAGCTTGGGGTCATTTGAGGACGACCTCTCCTGTTTTAACGTCCTATCAACAGCTGGGGTCATTGAGGACGACCTCTCCTGTTTAACGTCCTATCAACAGCTGGGGGCTCATTTGAGGGGACGACCCTCTCCTGTTTAACGTTCTATCAACAGCTGGGGTCATTTGAGGACGACCTCATCTTGACGACGCGTCCCTCTCAACAACAGCTGTTTAGGACGTCCTCACCTGTTTAAAACGTCCTATCAACAGCTGGGGGTCATTTGAGGACGACCTCTCCTGTTTAACGTCCTATCAACAGCTGGGGGTCATTTGAGGACGACCTCACCTGTTTAACGTCCTATCAACAGCTGGGGGTCATTTGAGGACGACCTCTCCTGTTTAACGTCCTATCAACAGCTGGGGGTCATTTGAGGACGACCTCTTGAGGGGACCTGTTTAAACGTCCTAGTCAACAGCTGGGGGTCATTTGAGGACGACCTCTCCTGATGGGTTAAACGTCCTATCAACAGCTGGGGGTCATTTGAGGACGGACCTTCTCCTGTTTAAAACGGGGGTCCTATCAACAGCTTTCAACAGCTAAGGGTCATTTGAGGACGACACCTCCGTCCTACGTTTAAACGTCAATAACAGCTGGGGGTCATCTATTGAGGACGACCTCTCCTGTTTAACGTCCTATCAACAGCTGAGAGTCATTTGTCTCCTGTTTAACGTCCCTATCAACAGGGTCTGGGGTCATTTGAGGACGACCATCCCTCTCTGTTTTTTTTTTTAACGTCCCAGCTAATTCAACAGTCTGTGGGTCATTTGAGGACGACCTCCCTGTTAAATGTTTAAACAGCTGGGGGGTCATTTGAGGACGTCCTATCAAACAGCTGGGGGTCATTTGAGGACGACGTCTCCTGGGGGTTTACGTCTCTCTGTTTAACGTCCTATCAACAGCTGGGGTCCTATCATTCATTTTGAGGACGACCTCTCCTGTTTAACGTCCTAATCAACAGCTTGAGGGGTCACTATTTGAGGACGACCTCTCCTGTTTAACGTCCTATCAACAGCTGGGGGTCATTTGAGGACGACCTCTCCTGTTTAACGTCCTATCAACAGCTGGGGGTCATTTGAGGACGACCTCTCCTGTTTAACGTCCCTATCAACAGCTGGGGGTCATTTGAGGACGACCTCTCCTGTTTAACGTCCCTATCAACAGGGACGACTTCCTGTTTTTAACAGGGGGTCATTTGAGGACGACCTCTTCCTGTTTAACGTTCCATATCAACAGCTTGAGTCTGAGGGGTCATTTGAGGACGACCTCTCCTGTTTAACGTCCTATCAACAACAGCTGGGGTCATTTGAGGACGACCGACCTCACCTGTTAAAACGTCCTATTCAACAGCTGAGGACCTCTCCTGTGTCCATTTGAGGACGACCTCATGTCCGTGTTTAACGACCTCCTATCAACAGCTGGGGGGTCATTTGAGGACGACCTCTCCTGTTTAACGTCCTATCAACAGCTGGGGGTTCATTTGAGGACGACCTCTCCTGTTTAACGGTCCTATCAACAGCTGGGGGTCATTTGAGGACGACCTCAACGTCCTGTTTAACGTTCCTATCAACAGCTGGGGGTCATTTGAGGACGACCTCACCTGTTTAAACGTCCTATCAACAGCTGGGGGTTCATTTGAGGACGACCTCTCCTGTTTAACTGGTCCTATCAACAGTCTTGGGGGTCATTTGAGGACGACCTCACCTGTTTAACGTTCCTTATCAACAGCTGGGGGTCATTTGAGGACGACCTCTCCTGTTGGGGTTAACGTCCCGGTTTTAAAAGTATCAACAGCTGGGGGTCATTTGAGGACGACCTCTCCTGTTTAACGTTGCCTATCGTGGGGTCATTTGAGACGACTCCTATCAACAGCTGGTCGTCATGGGACGACCTCTCTTTGAGGACGACCTCGACCTCCTGTTTAACGTCCTATCAACAGCTGGGGGGCTCATTTGAGGACGACCTCGTCTCTGTTTTAACTTCCTTTGATCAACAGCTTAACGTCCTATCAACAGGTCATTTGAGGACGACTACTTCCTCGTCCTGCTTATAACGTCCCTATCAACAGCTTGGGAGTCATTTGAGGACGGACCTCACCGGGTTTAACGTCCCTATCAACAGCTTGGGGTCATGTTGAGGGACCTCTCTGTGTATTGCACAGCTTGAGTATTTGAGGACGACCTGTCATGTTTAAAAACCTGGCTGCGGGTCATTTAAGGTCGACTTCTCATGTCTATCCTATTTGAGACGACCCTATCAGCTCTTGGAGTCATTTGAGGACGACCTCAACGTCCTGGGGCGTTTAACGGTCCTCTCATGTATCAACAGCTGGGACGTCATTTGAGGACGACCTCTCCTGTTTAACGTCCTATCAACAGCTTGGGGTCATTTGAGGACGACCTCTCCTGTTTAAACGTCCTATCAACAGCTGGGGGGTCATTTGAGGACGACCTCTCCTGCTTTTTGAGGACGAACCTCACCTGTTTAAGTCCTATCAACAGCTGGGGGTCTTTTGGAGGACGACCTCTCATGTTTAAGTCCTATCAACGCTGGGGTCATTTGAGGTAGAACCTATCATGTTTAACGTTCCTATCAAAAGCTTGGTGTCATTAGAGACGACCTCTCCTGTTTAACGTCCTATCAAAAGCTCGGGGTCATTTGCGGACGACCTCAAATGTTTTAACGTCCTATCATACAGCTTGGCGGCCATTTGAGGACGACCTAACCTGTTTATCGTCCTTAGCAGCTGGGGGTCATTTGAAGACGACCTCTCATGTTTAACGTTATCAACAGCTGGGGTCATTTAGTGGACGGACTCTCACTGTTTAACGTCATATTCAACAGCTGGGGTCATTTGAGACGACCTCTCCTGTTTAAAGCCCTATCAACAGACTTGGGGTCATTTGAGGAGACCTCTCTGTATAAACGTCCTATCAACAGATAGGGGTCATTTTGAGGAGACTCTCCTGTTTAACGTCCTATCAACAGCTTGGTGTCATTTGAGACAGACCTCACCTGTTTTAAAGTACTATCAACAGCTGGGGGTATACCTGAATGTGTATAAATCGTACTTTATAATTAAGGGCCTTTTCTCTTTGATGTAAAATTGTTTTACAAACGAAATGTGAGACGAAATGTAGCGAGTATTTGCATTCATTTACAGTAAACACTGACAACCATAAAATGCTTTAAAGAGGGTTACTTTTGGACTTTTTTCACCTGTTTTTATGAAGACAAGAGAGTTCAGTCATGTAAAAAGGATATCTTCCTTCCTTGGATGATTTTCTCCTTGCAGTTTGAATCCTCGTCATCAAGATTACATTCATGAATTTAACAAAATATCAAACACCAAAAGAAATCATGTTGACGGCCTGATTCAAAAGCAAAAAAGATTATCTCCAAAATAAACTCTGTTACCTCAATGAGGCCGTGCCAATAAGCTTCAGCTTAGGTGGAAAGTGAAAAAAAATAGAAATTAAATTATATACTTTAAATAGTAAACCCCCTTGGCTAAGAAAACAAATTCATAAGATTTAAGTCTGTTTGGAAGGCATTTTTACTGATTGGCATGGACATCTTTGGTGTGCCATCGGCAAACTAGGTCTCATAATGGAAAAATGTTCGAAAAGCAGGATATTGTGTATGGAAAATTCAGCATATAAAAAGACATTTGTAGGAAAAACTCAAAAGATATTCCTATATGAAAGTATATTTGTTTAAATAAATCATCAATAAACAATACATAATTATAGGATGGTTGCTATGGTGAACAGTAAATAGCCACATCCCTGACTTCCAAATATTGACAAAAATGTGTACATTTTTTGTTGAAAAATTTTATGGAAAATCCGTACATTTGCCATGCAATTTATATTACTGAGGATCATTAATGGATGTTTAAGTAATGAAAGAAAAAATATAAAATTGGGTAGAAAATTTAATCTGTTTTCTTAATGGATGACTGAAATTAGGTCATTTTTACACATTTTTATTAGAAAAATAGGGTCATTTCTGTTTGTTATTCTTTCAATGTTGTATTTGTTTCATTCAAAAAATAAATATCACTGCTGGAAGCTTATTGAGTATGCTTAAAATTAAATAAATCATTTAAAAAGTGAAATTTTAGGACCATTTGTCATCGAAAATATCCCTAGCAACACTATTTATTCCTTAGCAACAGCTTATTATTACTTATTTTTCTACTGCCTCCTCTTTCAAATGTTTAATTGTCACTATAAATGTGAACTGTGACATTACTTGACACCAAAAATACAGTTAATTCCTTTCACCAAACCATATAATATATATGTAAATGGATTTGAGGGAAAAGGCAGATATAGAGACAAAACTGCATCAATAGAAATTCTTTTGCCAACTTTTATTCAGCTTATATAATAAAAAAGTCATCACACTCATCACAACTATGTGCCCTCATCAGTCATCACACATATAAACTTATGCCCTCATCAGTCATCACACTATAAACATATGCCCTCATCAGTCATCACACTATAAACTTGTGCTCTCATCAGTTGTCACACAGATATAAACTTGGGCCCTCATCAGTCGTCACACTATAAACTTGTGCCCTCATCAGTCGTCACACTATAAACTTGTGCCCTCATCAGTCGTCACACTATAAACTTATGCCCTCATCAGTCATCACACTGTAAACTTATGCCCTAATCAATCATCACACTATAAACTTATGCCCTCATCAGTCACCAAACTGTAAACTTATGCCCTCATCAATCATCACCCTGTAAACTTATGCCCTAAGCAGTCATCACACTATAATCTTATGCCCTCATCATTACTGAGACATCAGTCATCAGAGTGTAAACGTATGCCCTCATCACACTATAACTTTTGCTTCTCATCAGTCATAATTACTTGACTGTAAACATACACTTATTACATCAGTCATCACACTATAAACTTGTATGCCATCATTCAACATACCCTCACCAGACTGAAATATCTTCATTAAACATCCTTTCACAACATTTGATGTCCTCATTAAAAAAATTCAACTAAAATGTTTTGTCCATATGGCTTGATAACAGATCTCTGTAGACTCATTTTGTGAAAGTATCTGTTCCAAACTGAAATTACAACCAACACACTCTAAGCTTATTAATTTATCTGAATTAATAAAGCAACACTTTGGTCCGTTTTGATATCATCACACACTTCACCAAACTGTGTTGGTCAGTTCACAACTAAGAGTCTGCACAGTGGTTGTTAAGATGTCCCGACATATTACCAACAAGCCCTCCACCTCTGGATGCGGGTTCGAATTCCATGTGGGGCAGTTGCCAGGTACTGACTGCTGGTTGGTGGTTTTTTCCTCCTCCGGGTAGGCCGGCTTTCCCCCACCAACAAACCTTGCACGTCCTTAAACGACTCTGGCTATTAAAAGGACGTTAAACTAATATTATAGAGTATCCAGCTTCATATCAATTGCTTGGTGAAAGTAGAGTGATAAAATGTCTGCTAGACAGAACTCCATGTATTTTAAGTATAGAACAAGCGCCTTCGGTGGTATGTACAAGTACTATGGGTCTCGCACTGGTATTTTGTGGAACTTTCTTAACTTGGTACGCCTTGACAATTGGTCCATCAGCAATACCTGATCCACTGAGTCTTTTAATGCAGATGTCATTCTAGAAGTAAAAATAGAAAAAAAATATTTAAAATTTACTACTAATTGATTTCTAAAACAGAATGAATGTTTGCAAAATGAAATGATACAGATAATATTGCCATGGGCAGCACAAGTTTCAGAGTCAACATTTTAACAAATTAAGCTTAATAGAATCAGAATTAGAGACAGAAAAGTTTGTACGGATGGTCAGAGGGACACTACATTAAAAACACACACACACATATGTAGGTACACGTTTGTGTATGTTTTATGGTGGAACAATTAAATGATATAAATTGCAGTAAAACATCCAATGATTCAATTCATCCGTGTTTTACTGTTCAAGAAACATTGACACTTAAGTTATACAGACTGTACCGACTGTTTCCAGGTTGGTGTTTTAAACACATATTGGTTTAAGCACTGGGGTGTCAGTCTTTTATATCGTTATCTTAAATATTTAAAATGTCACAATATGAAATATTCTTGTTAAGAGAACAATCAGTAACCTATATTACTAGTATTAGAGTACTTGAAATCATTTCTGTTTTGTCTGACTACATAAAAATAATTTTATATACCGGTATGTAAATGTTTCTACATAATACATGATATAGTGCATTTATATAGAGTCTACATAAGAAATAAATTCCTTGTACTACTAACGAATTACAGTAATAAATAGCTGTAGAGCACAATTATCTAAGGAACGTACACAGGAAACTGGAAAACCGAAATGGAATATCCAACAAATCATTCATTCAAATGATATTAATAATTTAATATAGTTAATTACCACTTACTAAATATTGCATGTTTTTTAATTTTTATTTTTTCATGTATATCTATAATAACTTATACACCTAGATTATTCTAGATATTATAAAATAAGTCAGTTTTCTTCAAAATTTTCCTCAATTTTTTAATCTTTACCATATGGTGCATGAATCAGTGATGGATCCAGAAGGGTTGATAAAAGGTTTTGACAATCATGGCAACCGCCCCTCCACCACCCCACCGGAATTGTCTTTGATTCTGCCCAGCTGAGTTAATTGAGAGATCTCTCAACTAACAATAATAAGCTTATATATGGTTTATGTATATGAAAATAAGTATTTCCATTAAGTACAACATACAACTGGTTACGTTAGGGCAAAAATAATCAATGACATTAAAGATTGTGGAACCTGGCAATAGCATAGGGAATGATATGAAGTGATTTTTAATTGGTGAATTCATTCAATTTCTGTCTCATTAAATAAACATTTGCAATAATAATACAAAAACTTACCAAATAAGTAATCCTGTCACTTCTTCTGTCCATCATGCCGCTCCTGCACATATTAAGGCCAAAAAACATAGTTAACAGCACATTTATGCAGGCTTGAAAAACAATGCCAGTTCTGTAAATAGATCGCCTTTTGTTGTTTCATGGAATGGAGAGTTCAGGCAAGGGAGGTAATTATATACTCAATCACTGGCAAGGGAGATAATCCAAATGCTAAATTATGCCAAATTTCAGGAAATTCACAGGGGGAAAAATATATTATTTATTCTTTCAATTTCATTTTTCCTACCCAATTTTATTATTGATTATTTTTAACCAATTAATGCTTATTGTTTTAGTATAAATAACATTATCAAGCAATTGTATGGATTTTGAGAATTTTTTTCTTTAATTTTTAGCAACATTTCAACATATTTTAACTAATATTTTGTGGGGGTTTCCCGGCCTCTTGGATCTTAAGAAAAAAATTATGAAAAACATATTTTTTTGTTAATTATTTCACACGCCTATAAGGATTTTTAATCAATTTAAAATGTTGTGCATTATGAAACATGGCATAAATTTTAAGAAATTTCGTTATTTTTAGATTAATGCATTTTTTCAAATACATAATTGTATATACCCCGGTTGCCATGGATACAAAAAATATTTTTTCATATCAACCGAACTTTTTACGATGATTAGTTCTTTATATATAACAAATAAACAAACAATCATCAATCTTCTGTGATTTTCACACTTTCCACTAATATAGTGTCGAAGCTCGATGCTTATTGGCACGGTCTCTTAATTTTCACACCAAGCTGTGTTCTACAGATTTACGTGTATCTCACACCAAGCCTGTACAACAGATTTACGTGTATCTCACACCAAGCTGTGCTACAGATTTACGTGTATCTCACACCAAGCCTGTACAACAGATTTACGTGTATCTCAAACCAAGCCTGTACTACAGATTTACGTGTATCTCAAACCAAGCCTGTACTACAGATTTACGTGTATCTCACACCAAGCCTGTACAACAGATTTACGTGTATCTCACACCAAGCCTGTGCTACGGAATTACATGTATCTCACACAAAGCCTGTACAACAGATTAACGTGTATCTCACACCAAGCTGTGCTACAGATTTACGTGTATCTCACACCAAGCCTGTACTACAGATTTACGTGTATCTCACACCAAGCCTGTGCTACAGAATTACATGTATCTCACACCAAGCCTGTACAATAGATTTACGTGTATCTCACACCAAGCCTGTACTACAGATTTACGTGTATCTCACACCAAGCTGTGCTACAGATTTACGTGTATCTCACACCAAGCCTGTACTACAGATTTACGTGTATCTCACACCAAGCTCTGTACAACAGATTTACGTGTATCTCACACCAAGCCTGTACTACAGATTAATGTATCTACCCAACCTGTACTACGATTACATGTATCTCACACCAAGATCGTGTACAACAGAATTTACGTGTCTCTCACACCAAGCCTGTACAACAGATTTACGTGTATCTCACACCAAGCCTGTACAACAGATTTACGTGTATCTCACACCAATAGTTGCCCCCCTTTTGTACAACCAAGATTTACTGTATCTCACACCAAGCCGTGATACGGAACAATTTACGTGTATCTCACACCAAGCTGTACAACAGATTTACGTGTATCTCACACCAAGCTGTTGTACAACAGCCTGTATCTCACACAAGTTTACAGATTATTACATGTATCTCACACAAACCTGCAACAGATTACGTGTATCTCACAAGCTGTACAACAGATTTACGTGTATCTCACACCAAGCCTGTACTACAGATTTACGTGTTTCTCACACCAAGCCTGTACTACAGATTTACGTGTATCTCACACCAAGCCTGTACTACAGATTTACGTGTACTCACACCAAGCTTGTACAACAGATTTACGTGTATCTCACACCAAGCCTGTACTACAGATTTACGTGTATCTCACACCAAGCCTGTACTACAGATTTACGTGTATCTCACACCAAGCCTGTACAACAGATTTACGTGTATCTCTCACACAAGCCTGTACTACAGATTTACATGTATCTCACACCAAGCCTGTACAACAGATTTACGTGTATCTCACACCAAGCTGTGTACTACAGATTTACATGTATCTCACACCAAGCCTGTACAACAGATTTACGTGTATCTCACACCAAGCCTGTACTAACAGATTTACGTGTATCTCACACCAAAGCCTGTGCTACAGAATTACATGTATCTCAACCTGTACTACAGATTACGTGTATCTCAACCAAGTGTACAGATTTACGTGTATCTCACACCAAGCCTGTACTACAGATTTCGTGTATCTCACACCAAGCCTGTGCTACACAGATTATACGTGTATCTCACACCAAGCCTGTACTACAGATTTAACGTGTATCTCACACCAAGCTGTGCTACAGATTTACGTGTATCTCACACCAAGCCTGTACAACAGATTTACATGTATCTCACACCAAGCCTGTACTACAGATTTACATGTATATCACACCAAGCTGAACTACAGATTTACGTGTATTTCACACCAAGCTGTGCTACAGATTTACGTGTATCTCACACCAAGCCTGTACTACAGATTTACATGTATCTCACACAAAGCCTGTGCTACAGATTACATGTATCTCACACAAAGCCTGTACAACAGATTTACGTGTATCTCACACCAAGCCTGTGCTACAAGATTAACGTATCTCACACCAAGCCTGTACTACAGATTTACGTGTATCTCACACCAAACCTGTACTACAGATTTACAAACGTACGATTTACGTGTATCTCACACCAACTCTGTACAACAGATTTACGTATCTCTCACACCAAGCCTGTACTACAGATTTACATGTATCCACACACCAAGCCTGTACTACAGATTTACATGTATCTCACACCAAGCTTGTACAACAGATTTACCTGTATCTCACACCAAGCCTGTACTACAGATTTACATTATCTCACACCAAACCTGTACAACAGATTTACGTGTATCTCACACCAACCTGTACTACAGACATGTCAACTAAACAAGCCTGTACAACAGATTTACGTGTATCTCACACCAAGCCTGTACTACAGATTTACGTGTATCTCACACCAAACCTGTACTACAGATTTACGTGTATCTCAAACCAAGCCTGTACTACAGATTTACGTGTATCTCTCACACCAAGCCTGTACTACAGATTTACGTGTATCTCACACCAAACCTGTACAACAGATTTACGTGTATCTCACACCAAGCTGTACTACAGATTTACTGTTTCTCACACTACAAAGCCTGTACAACAGATTACGTGTATCTCACACCAAGCCTGTACTACAGATTTACATGTATCTCAACCAAGCCTGTACTACAGATTTACATGTATCTCACACCAAGCTACTACAGATTTACTGTATCTCACACCAAAGCCTGTACTAAGATTTACGTATTTCTCACACCAAGCCTGTACAACAGATTTACGTGTATCTCAAACCAAGCCTGTACAACAGATTTACGTGTATCTCACGCAAAGCTTGTACAACAGATTAACGTGTATCTCACACCAAGCCTGTACAACAGATTTACGTGTATTTTTCACCAAACCTGTACTACAGATTTACGTGTATCTCAAACCAAGCCTGTACAACAGATTTACGTGTATCTCACACCAAGCCTGTACAACAGATTAACGTGTATCTCACACCAAGCTGTGCTACAGATTTATGTGTATATCACACCAAGCCTGAACTACAGATTTACGTGTATTTCACACCAAGCTGTGCTACAGATTTACGTGTATCTCACACCAAGCCTGTACTACAGATTTACATGTATCTCACACAAAGCCTGTGCTACAGAATTACATGTATCTCACACAAAGCCTGTACAACAGATTTACGTGTATCTCACACCAAGCCTGTGCTACAGATTAACGTGTATCTCACACCAAGCCTGTACTACAGATTTACGTGTATCTCACACCAAACCTGTACTACAGATTTACGTGTATCTCACACCAACTCTGTACAACAGATTTACGTATCTCTCACACCAAGCCTGTACTACAGATTTACATGTATCTCACACCAAGCCTGTACTACAGATTTACATGTATCTCACACCAAGCTTGTACAACAGATTTACCTATCTCTCACACCAAGCCTGTACTACAGATTTACATGTATCTCACACCAAACCTGTACAACAGATTTACATGTATCTCACACCAAGCCTGTACTACAGATTTACATGTATCTCACACCAAGCCTGTACAACAGATTTACGTGTATCTCACACCAAACCTGTACTACAGATTTACGTGTATCTCACACCAAGTCTGTACAACAGATTTACGTATCTCTCACACCAAGCCTGTACTACAGATTTACGTGTATCTCACACCAAACCTGTACTACAGATTTACGTGTATCTCAAACCAAGTCTGTACAACAGATTTACGTATCTCTCACACCAAGCCTGTACTACAGATTTACGTATTTCTCACACCAAACCTGTACTACAGATTTACGTGTATCTCACACCAAGCCTGTACAACAGATTTACATGTATCTCACACCAAGCCTGTACTACAGATTTACATGTATCTCAAACCAATCCTGTACTACAGATTTACATGTATCTCACACCAAGCCTATACTAAGATTTACGTATTTCTCACACCAAGCCTGTACAACAGATTTACGTGTATCTCAAACCAAGCCTGTACAACAGATTTACGTGTATCTCACGCAAAGCCTGTACAACAGATTAACGTGTATCTCACACCAAGCCTGTACAACAGATTTACGTGTATCTCACACCAAACCTGTACTACAGATTTACGTGTATCTCAAACCAAGCCTGTACAACAGATTTACGTGTATCTCACGCCAAGCCTGTACAACAGATTTACGTGTATCTCACACCAAGCCTGTACTACAGATTTACGTGTATCTCACACCAAACCTGTACTACAGATTTACGTGTATCTCAAACCAAGCCTGTACAACAGATTTACGTGTATCTCATGCAAAGCCTGTACAACAGATTTACGTATATCTCACGCAAAGCCTGTACAACAGATTTACGTGTATCTCAAACCAAGCCTGTACAACAGATTTACGTGTATCTCACACCAAGCCTGTACTACAGATTTACATGTATCTCACACCAAACTTGTACTATAGATTTACGTGTATCTCACACCAAACCTGTACTACAGATTTACGTGTATCTCACACCAAGCCTGTACTACAGATTTACGTGTATCTCACACCAAGCTTGTACTACAGATTTACAGGTATCTCTCGCAACGCCTGTTCTACAGATTTACGTGTATCTCAAACCAAGCCTGTACTACAGATTTACGTGTATCTCAAACCAAGCCTGTACTACAGATTTACGTGTATCTCAAACCAAGCCTGTACTACATATTTACGTGTATCTCAAACCAAGCCTGTACAACAGATTTACGTGTATCTCAAACCAAGCCTGTACTACAGATTTACTTGTATCTCACACCAAGCCTGTACAACAGGTGTACAGATTAACGTGTATCTCAAACCAAGCCTGTACTACAGATTTACGTGTATCTCAAACCAAGCCTGTACTACAGATTTACGTGTATCTCAAACCAAGCCTGTACTACATATTTACGTGTATCTCAAACCAAGCCTGTACAACAGATTTACGTGTATCTCAAACCAAGCCTGTACTACAGATTTACGTGTATCTCACACCAAGCCTGTACAACAGATTTACATGTATCTCACACCAAGACTGTACTACAGATTTACGTGTATCTCAAACCAAGCCTGTACAACAGATTTACATGTATCTCACACCAAGCCTGTACTACAGATTTACGTATTTCTTACATCAAGCTTCATTATGCCTGTACAACATGGATCCATACTGTTTACAGTGCGTGATCTCAAGGAACTGTAAATAATGGCTTGTCTCATCTCGCTCCAACTGACACAGGACCAGACATATGGACATGACAAATATATACATATATATTTATTCAACAGTAAAACCACTTTAAGAGGGCTAACACCTGTGTTAAACACCAACATCTGTTAGTGTTCATGTTAGTATTGTACAGGGTACACTTACAAGTATCAGAAGGTCCTTGCCGACTTAATGATACCCTTACAAGTATCAGATAGTCCCGGCCGACTTAATGATACCCTTAAAAGTATCAGATAGTCCTGGCCGACTTAATGATACTCTTACAAGTATCACGAGGTACAGGCCAACCCAAGGATACCCTTACAAGTATCACGAGGTCCCGGTCAACCTAAGAATACACTTACAAGTATCACGAGGTCCCGGCCAACCTAAGAATACAATTACAAGTATCACAAGGTCCCGGCCAACCTAAGAATACCATTACAAGTATCACGAGGTCCCGGCCAACCTAAGAATACCCTTACAAGTATCACGAGGTCCCGGCAAACCTAATGATACCCCTATTACAAGTATTCATAGGCTGGGTACCAAGGTGATCAGAGGCGTGTGGGAACGAGTATCAGGCAACCTCAGGATGGATGTCAGAGGCTGGGTACCTAAGGTGATCAGGGGCGTGTGGGAACGAGTATAAGGCAACCGCAGGATGGATGTCAGAGGCTGGGTACCTAAGGTGATCAGGGGCGTGTGGGAACGAGTATCGGCAACCTATGGATGGACATCAGAGGCTTGGTACCAAGGTGATCAGGGGCGTGTGGGAACGAGTATCAGGCAACCTCAGGATGGATGACAGGCTGGGTACCAAGGTGACCAGAGGCGTGTGGGAACGAGTATCAGGTTACCTCAGGATGGATGTCAGAGGCTTGGTACCAAGGTGATCAGGGGCGTGTGGGAACGAGTATCAGGCAACCTCAGGATGGATGACAGGCTGGGTACCAAGGTGATCAGAGGCGTGTGGGAACGAGTATCAGGTTACCTCAGGTTGGATGTCAGAGGCTGGGTACCAAGGTGATCAGGGACGTGTGAGAACGAGTATCGGGCAACCTCAGGATGGATGTCAGAGGCTGGGTACCAAGGTGATCAGGGGCGTGTGGGAACGAGTATCGGGCAACCTCAGTATGGATGTCAGAGGCTGGGTACCAAGGTGATATGGGGCTTGTGGGAACGAGTATAGGCAACCTCTGGATGGACATCAGAGGCTTTGTACCAAGGTGATCAGGGGCGTGTGGGAACGAGTATCAGGTTACCTCAGGATGGACATCAGAGGCTGGGTACCAAGGTGATCAGGGGCGTGTGGGAACAAGTATCAGGCAACCTCAGGATGGATGTCAGGCTGGGTACCAAGGTGATATGGGGCTTGTGGGAACGAGTATAGGCAGCCTCTGGATGGACATCAGAGGCTTTGTACCAAGGTGATCAGGGGCGTGTGGGAACGAGTATCAGGTTACCTCAGGATGGACATCAGAGGCTGGGTACCAAGGTGATCAGGGGCGTGTGGGAACAAGTATCAGGCAACCTCAGGATGGATGTCAGAGGTTGGGTACCAAGGTGATCAGAGGAGTGTGGGAACGAGGATCAGGCAACTTCAGGATGGATGTCAGAGGCTGGGTACCAAGGTGATAACATGAGGATGGTTATCAAGTAGGCTGGAGTCACAAGAGGATGTCCTGTAAAAAAGGCTGAGGTCACTTGACGGGCGGTTGTTATCGAGATCACGCAAGGATATTGGTCAAGGAGCCATGGTCATATGATGACAGGTATTCAGGAGGCCATTTACATAAAATCGTCCGTCTTTTCCAGTTAAAGAGTGCCAGGTGTGTGGAAAGTTGATGGTAACCACCTCACACGATCCCCATAGGAAGAGGGATAGTGCAAGTGATAAACAAATAGCCAATCGGCCACGTGACCCTTCAATAGGGAACATACAAGTTGTGATGAAAAAATGAAAATGAAATTCGGTGTTTAGCCATGCAATATAAAATTTGATTCATGTACTTTCAAAAACATGTTTATTTATTGGCACAAAGATGCGGAAAGTTTTCCTTTGGTTTCACAATTAACAAACTTTAATTTGATTGCACATTACATATTGTTATCACTTAAACAAACAATCGTTATCACTTATTATTGTAGCCCAAACAAAACACTATAATCACTCATTGATTCATGCCAGACAAATCATTGTTATCTCTCGGACAAATCATTGTTGTCTTTCAGAAAAATCAATGTTAAATCTCAGACAAATCCTTGTTATCTTTCAGATAAATCATTGTTATATCTCAGACAAATCATTGTTACATCTCAAACAAATTATTGTTATATCTCAGACAAATCATGGTTATCTCATGGACAAATCATTGCTACATCTAAAACAAATCATTGTTATATCTCAGATAAATCATTGTTATATCTCAGACAAATCATGGTTATCTCTAAAACAAATCATTGTTATCTCTGAAACAAATCATTGTTATATCTCAGACAAATCATTGTTATATCTTAGACGAATCATCGTTATCTCTCAAACAAATCATTGTTAATTCTCAGACAAATCATTGTTATCTCTCAGACAAATCATTGTTATCTCTCAGACAAATCATTGTTATCACTTATTATTTTACCCCGAAACAAAACAGTATTATCACTCATTTATTCGTGCTAGACAAATCATTGTTACCTTTCAAATAAATCATTGTTATCCTCAGACAAATTGTTGTTATCTCCCAAACAAATCATGGCTATCTCTCAGACAAAACAATGTTATATCTCGGACAAATCATTATTACCTCTTAGACAAATCATTGTTACCTCTCAAACAAATCACTGTTATCTCTTAGACAAATCATTGTTATATCTCAGACATATCATTGTTATATCTCAGACATATCATTGTTATATCACAGACAAATCATTGTTATCTCTCAGATAAATCATTGTTATTTCTCAGACAAATCATTGTTATATCTCAGACAAATCATTGTTATATCACAGACAAATCATTGTTATCTCTCAGACAAATCATTGTTATTTCTCAGACAAATCATTGTTATATCTCAGACAAATCATTGTTATCTCTCAGACAAATCATTGTTATCTCTCAGACAAATCATTGTTATATCTCAGACAAATCATTGTTATATCTCAGACAAATCATTGTTATCTCTCAGACAAATCATTGTTATTTCTCAGACAAATCATTGTTATCTCTCAGACAAATCATTGTTATCTCTCAGACAAATCATTGTTATTTCTCAGACAAATCATTGTTATCTCTCAGACAAGTCATTGTTATCTCTCAGACAAATCATTGTTATCTCTCAGACAAATCATTGTTATCTCTCAGACAAATCATTGTTATCTCTCAGACAAATCATTGTTATCTCTCAGACAAATCATTGTTATCTCTCAGACAAATCATTGTTATCTCTCAGACAAATCATTGTTATCTCTCAGACAAATCATTGTTATATCTCAGACAAAACAATGTTATCTCTCAGACAAATCATTGTTATTTCTCAGACAAATCATTGTTATATCTCAGACAAATCATTGTTATCTCTGAAACAAATCACTGTTATATCTCAGACAAATCATGGTTATCTTTAAAACGAATCATTGTTATATTTCAGACAAAACATTGTTATATCTCAGACAAATCATTGTAATCTCTCAGACAAATCTTTGTTATCTCTCAGACAAATCATTGTTATCTCTCAAACAAATCATTGTTATCTCAAACAAATCATTGTTATCTCTCAAACAAATCATTGTTATCTCTCAAACAAATCATTGTTATCTCAAATAAATCATTGTTATCTCAAACAAATTATTGTAACCTCTCGGACAAATCATTGTTACCTCTCGGACAAATCATTGTTACCTCTCGGACATATCATTGTTATCTCTCAGACAAATCATTGTTACCTCTTGGACAAAGCATTGTTACCCCTCAGACAAATCATTGTTACCCCTCAGACAAATCATTGTTATCTCTCAAACAAATCATTGTTATCTCAATCAAATCATTGTTTTCTCAAACAAATCATTGTTACCTCTCGGACAAATCATTGTTATCTCTCAGACAAGTCATTGTTATCTCTAAGACAAATCATTGTATCTCTAAGACAAATCATTGTTATCTCTAAGACAAATCATTGTTATCTCTCAGACAAATCACTGTTGAGGCGTCGTTTGGGGAGGCAGTTGTCCCCATTCTAGCACTTTTGACAGTTAAGACAAAGTATCGTTTCTGGGACGATTTGTCGTCTCTATCGGTCGGACACTGTCAATGGAACAAGGAACATAGTGTCACTTTCATGTAGTTCCATAATGTTTTCAGTCAGACAGACTGCTAATATCCTGGCTCATGTCGGAAATTTTCCGTAAATGTATGTTTTCTCTGTAAGTGGTGGATTGCTCACTGCCCGAGTCAGTACTATCGGTGTTACATCCCTCCCCATTCCCAGACTCTGTTCCGTAACACGAATCAGTCGGTGACAGAGAACGGACCAAAAGGTTGACCTTTCTGTTCCGAGACGGGGAGACATCCACGGCAGGGATGGTATCATGGAACTGTGAATAGTCAAAATCAAGAGAACCAGACGCCTTCCATTCCGCCATCATTGGTTTGAACTTCCGATCCCACAGAAAGTCACTAGGGAGATAGGATGTTCGAGTCTGAACCATCATTCCCGTGGACTCAATAGTACCCTGTAAGAATACGATAACTTCAAAATTTGTTCTCCTTAAATCATCCTCGTCGTTGTTCCAGAAAGGACTGGATGGAGTAATTCTGTGGCGTAAGGTAACAGGCCAACGCAGAGAAATCCGAGGGTTGGTCATTTGCGCCGAGAAGTCCATATCGTACCGGAAGTGCGACACAAATTCGCCGTCATTAGTAACTCTATCACGGACACAAACGGCATGGGCATGCGTATCGATCATATCGGACCTTTGTAGATCACCAACCCGAATAGACAAAAACATATCCCCCTCCTCTTCTGATATACAAACATTTCTGCTAAACAATATAGTGTTGGCCCGTTTCTTTGGTTTCTGGACTTTGGCTATGACCATTCCTGTGAGTAATGCTTGAAGCAGAGCTCCAATGATCGACTGAACCATAACCGAAAAGACAGCTGCGGGACATTCGTCATTGACATACCTTGTACCGTAACCAATGGTTGTCTGGGTCTCCATAGAAAACATTAACATGTTTATAAAGTCGGGGGTATTCTCCACACAGGCAACCCATTTCTCAGTCTCCTTAATACGTTCGAAATCACCATGCACTGCCGATATGGCATAGAACACGGAAGCAAAGAATAACCAGCTCAACAGAATCGTCAGTGAAAATATTGGCAGTAAAAACCGCCATGGTGTGTCCACGAAAGTCGTAAAAATATCGTTTAGAAATTTGAGTTTCTTCCCTGTGACTGTCCGGGATTCTACATTACAAGCACCGGACTTTTCGACAAGTCGCGGGAGAAAGGCCTGGTCAGCTTGTAGAGTAGTGGGGTCGGGAGCGAAACGTACCTTAAAACGTTTCTCCGACACACGTGCTGGAATGTCTCTTTCAATAGTTCCCATTTTTATCACAACTGGTTCGTCCATTTTGTTGTTGTATGATAATATACAAATTTGTCGTATGTGTACACCGCTACTCTTATTATTCTCAAATGTTCCCACAAGATGAATAGTTTGCCTCAGGCTCTCGTGGTTTTTATCGGACCAGAAAGCATATATACAGGTGAATATTGTGCGCACGCCCTACAAACGAGACGCTATTGTTTTAGGCAGACTGACAGGTGCACTGATCCATCACGTGGTCGGCGTGATTATGGACGACTCGTATTTACGTAAATGTCAACCCGGAAAGTCATATAGGGTCAGGCTGAATTATTACAAGTCAAGTAGCATTAGCATGAACTAAGATAGCGTATATAGTCAATACATCATTATTTTCCTTATTTTATCAAGCTGAATAAAATACTATCTTGATCTCCGCGCTGTCCCTTCCTCATCATCATAAAAAATCATAATGAATATGTTACGTGTATATTTAATTATGACATTGACAAAGAATTAATTCGGTTAACGTTTAAAAGAAAGCTAAATATGTTTCATTACTGCATAAACTTCCAACCCCTCACAAAGGAAAAGTGTGCCCAATAAATCTCTTGCTAGCCATAAAATGGAGTCCCCACATAATCAGGATTACATAGACATGAAGGGATTAAATGCTCCTTTTCAAAGCCGATCAGGATTGGATAACTATCCTACACAACTACATTGTACATACAGAGCGCTGTTGATAAGACGATAGCAGCCCCGTTTCAAAAAAAATAACACCAAAAATGTCCTCAACGGGCCGTGGCAATTCATGGTGACGGCACTCATTTTAAATAGGATGATTTTGAAAGGAAAATAATCGTTCTTTCCAACGGTAGTAACAGTTTTTGTGAAGACTTGATAGAAAATGTGATTTAGAAGTTTTTTTCTCTGGGAGCTGTCCACTCTTTACTTGTATAGTACAATGTAGAATAGGATTTTTACCGATTTTTAGCCAACCATCTCACCACCATCGCCTTTCGTCCCTGTTCCGTCCTTCCGTCCGTTAACAATTCTTGTTAACGCTATTTCTAAAAAAAACAGTGCTGAAGAAATCATTCTCAAATTCCATATGTAAGTTCCCCTAGGGCCCTAGTTATGCATATTGCATTTTGGGACAAATCAGTCAACAAGATGGCCGCAAGGCAGCCATCTTGAATTTTGATAATTGAAGTTGTTTTTTTATCGCTATTTCTCAGAAAAAACTGAAGGGATCATTCTCAAATTTCATATGTAGGTTCCCCTGGGCCCCTAGTTGTTCATATTGCATTTTGAGACCGATCGGGCGACAAGATGGCAACCAGGCAGCCATCTTGAATTTCATAGTTAAAATTTGTTATCGCTATTTCTCAGAAAGTGCTGAAGGGATCATTTTCAAATTTCATATGTAGGTTCCCCTAGGGCCCTAGTTGTGCATATTGCATTTTGGGACCAATCAGTCATTAAGATGGCCGCCAGACAGTCATCTTATATTTTGGTAGTAAACAATTGTTACCACTTTTTCTCAGAAGGTACTGAAGGGATCGTTCTCAAATAACACAGTAGGTTCCTCTTGGGCCCTAGTTGTGTATACTGATCTTTGGATCTGATCGGTCAACAAGATGGCTGACGGTCATCATCTTCAATTTGATAGTTGAAGTTTGTTTCCACTATTTCTCAGAAAGTACAGCAAGGATCTGTCTCAAACTCCATATGTAGTTTCTCCTTGGACCCTACTTGTACATTGTGCAGTGCATTTGGGGACCGATCAGTCAACAAGATGGCTGAAAGGCCGCCATCTTAGATTTTGATAGTTGAAGTTAAAAAAGTAGAGACAATATCCGTCTGACAATTATCAGACATAGATCAATCTTTGGTGGGCGCCTAGATCCCTCTGGAATCTCTTTTTACACAATTTTCATGCGTGATTTGGGATACCGAAATACATCATAATATTCTGTGAAGTTTGTGTTTCGCGATGATAATTAATTGAATATATACCGCTACATTTAGCGAGTACATGCATACTTCTTTGTTCTTTTTACCAATTTTAAATAGATCGAGAACGCTACCATTGATATTTGCATTTCGTAAAAATGGTGTATCTTGCAGATAACACCAAATTTTGGTCAAGTTGCGATGCCCTTCATGTGACGTCATTTCCTAGGTACCGTATGGTCCTTACGGATATATACATGTATATTAGTTTCCATAGAAACCTTTACGTCATATCCTAGGTACCGTCTGGTACTCACGGATATATTTGTTTCATTACAGATAATGTTGTGCCGATCTTTATCAATGAGGACGATAGATGTATAGAGTGTGCGGTTGTTAGATAAGTTTTTTTAACCTGTACAACCCCTAAAACGTGATAAATGTGTGTAAAGTGTCATTCCTACAAAAACTAACCGGACACAGCTCATCATCAGGTTCACCACATTAACACACTGGATACACAGGTGCCTAAAAGTAGGTTCCGCTCCCATAGATTCTATGGAAATGGGACAAACCCGTAATTTAATAACAGAAACTTGCGAGAGAATTGGACGAATATAATAAGCAAAAATTATGACAATTATTCGACTAAGTATATCTTTTGTATAAAAACAATATGATAGAACACAATATCGTAAGGGGCAAAGATTTAAGTAGTGAAAATAAAACACATTCTAGCAAAAATTAGCTTTATTAAGAAACCTTGCACAATTTCAGCGTTCAGGTGATGTCCATTTTCTCCATAGCCACTCGCATCTCTCATTCATTATGTAAACACGATAAATATAAAGACAAAGATAAAATCTCCACACAAAAATCTGTCCAGATATGTGTATATGGTAGGGGTTAGAAATATATGCATAGATGGATATTTACATATGGTTATTGGGAGTCCAGGCTAACGTAAATTCATAGATACCTATGTACAAAATGATTCGTGTCCCTGGGGTTAAAAGGTTACTAAAACACCTATAATCTGGATATGCATTCTCTGTATGACTTTATCACAAGAGTTAGTTCCCGGAGAAAAAATAACTAACAAATCAGTTTCTCCAGAATACATAAACTAACAAAACAACGAGTAGCCCCAGATCTAAGCCATTCCCAGTGATCACTGTACAACATATCACAGCATGTCGCATACCAGGCGAGATACAGAAAGCTAGTGTAGTAAGGCTGTCAGAGTTATCCCCCTTGCCATCCTTGGACGGATGAAGTATGCACTTAAAATGTTCACTGTAATCAGAATATTGTAATCTAAAAATCAAGATTTATTTTGAAAGTACTCAGAATGATTACTGAATAAATAGCTGATCATGTTTTAGAAACAAACGTTTATATATTATTTTATATGCACAGTTGACTACATCTACATGTAGGTATATTTGGAATCTAATAAAATAAAAAAATACTATAAGGATCATATCAAAATTAGTAGCACCAGTGTGTTCGTAGCATGTTTTCTAGATGCCATAATAAGCAAAAATAAAAAACGATTTTTTTTGTCTTTCAAATTGTAAAATAAAGGAAATCTGAAGATTTATGTCAAACAAATATTTATAGGAGTTATGCCCCTTTACACGTAAGGATAACTTTATGACAAATCTATACAGATGGCTATTTCAACCAGTTTATAATTAAATCATGACATTTTTGTAAAACATAATTAAAACCTGCATCGTGTATATCTAAATGAAAACAGTAAAAGTATACAGCTGGGAAACTGACCTACAACAAGTACCAAGTATGTGAAAAGGGAGATAATACCAGGATCTTGGGGAGATCATTAATCTATCTCAAAAGGAGATATTTAATCTATCTCAAAGGGAGATAATAACTTTTTCTAAGGAAGATAATTTATATCTCAAAGGGAGATAATAGCTGTATCTAGAGAAGATAATATATATCTCAAAGGGAGATAATACCTGTATCTAGTGGAGATAATTAATCCATCAATCTCAAAGGGAGATAATAACTACCTCTAGAGAAGATAATTTATATCTCAAAGGGAGATTGTAACTGTCTCTAGAAAAGATAATTAATCTATCATTTGTAAAGGAAGATAATACCTGTCTCTATGAGAGATAATTATACCAAAGGCAGATAAATGCAATAGCATACATTCCAATATATCAACATACATGTAGATATTCCATATCACTGTATAAAATACATCACAACAATATGTCCCAACCATGTATTGCTATAGCTAAGCTATTTCACTTAGTGAAATGCAAAATGAGAGTTTAAACAATTCAAGTTAAACAATATAAATAATAATTTCATCCGGAAGAGATTCTATTGCTGTTGTTTATTTACATATCAATGTTCTGCATATGGTTGTGATTCCTTGCACTTTCCAGTGTGTGCCTCATGTTGAGTAAACTGAGCATACAGGAGTAAAACAAACAGGTGTCCACACAGCATTTACATACAGGAGTAAACACACAGGTATCCACACGGCATTCACATACAGGAGTAAACATACAGGTGTCAACAGAGCATTCACATTCAGGAGTAAACATACAGGTGTCCACACAGCATTCACATACAGGAGTAAACATACAGGTGTCCACACAGCATTCACATACAGGAGTAAACATACAGGTGTCCACAGAGCATTCACATACAGGAGTAAACATACAGGTGTACAGAGCATTCACATACAGGAGTAAACATACAGGTGTCCACAGAGCATTCACATACAGAGTAAACACACAGGTGTCCACAGAGCATTCACATAGGATGTAACATTACATACAGGAGTAAACAACAGGTGTCCACAAGCATTCACATACAGGAGTAAACATACAGGTGTCCACAGAGCATTCACATACAGAGTAAACATACAGGTGTCCACAGAGCTTCACATACAGGAGTAAACATACAGGTGTCCACAGAGCATTCACATACAGGAGTAAACATACAGGTGTCCACAGAGCATTCACATACAGGAGTAAACATACAGGTGTCCACAGAGCATTCACATACAGGAGTAAACATACAGGTGTACAGAGCATTCACATACAGGAGTAAACATACAGGTGTCCACAAGCATTCACATACAGGAGTAAACATACAGGTGTCCACATTCACATACAGGAGTAAACAACAGGTGTCCACAGAGCATTCACATACAGGAGTAAACATACAGGTGTCCACAGCATTCACATACAGGAGTAAACATACAGGTGTCCACAGAGCATTCACATACAGAGTAAACAACAGGTGTCACAAGCATTCACATACAGGAGTAAACATACAGGTGTCCACAGAGCATTCACATACAGGAGTAAACATACAGGTGTCCACAGAGCATTCACATACAGGAGTAAACATACAGGTGTCCACAGAGCATTCACATACAGGAGTAAACATACAGGTGTCCACAGAGCATTCACATACAGGAGTAAACATACAGGTGTCCACAGAGCATTCACATACAGGAGTAAACATCATACAGGTGTCCACAGAGCATTCACATACAGGAGTAAACATACAGGTGTCCACACATTCACATACAGGAGTAAACATACAGGTGTACAGAGCATTCACATACAGGAGTAAACATACAGGTGTACACAGCATTCACATACAGGAGTAAACAACAGGTGTCCACACAGCATTCACATACAGGAGTAAACATACAGGTGTCCACAGAGCATTCACATACAGGAGTAAACATACAGGTTCACAGCATTCACAAAGAGTAAACATACAGGTGTCCACAGCATTCACATACAGGAGTAAACATACAGGTGTCCACACAGCATTCACATACAGGAGTAAACATACAGGTGTCCACAGAGCATTCACATACAGGAGTAAACATACAGGTGTCCACAGAGCATTCACATACAGGAGTAAACATACAGGTGTCCACAGAGCATTCACATACAGGAGTAAACATACAGGTGTCCACAGAGCATTCACATACAGGAGTAAACATACAGGTGTCCACAGAGCATTCACATACAGGAGTAAACATACAGGTGTCCACAAGCATTCACATACAGGAGTAAACATACAGGTGTCACGAGCATTCACATACAGATAACATTTCACACAGAGCATTCACATACAGGAGTAAACATACAGGTGTCCACAGAGCATTTCACAAACATACAGGTTCACAGGAGTAAACATACAGGTGTCCACAGAGCATTCACATTCACACAGGAGTAAACATACAGGTACAGAGCATCTAAACATATACAGGTAACACAGGTGTCACAGACATTCACATACAGGAGTAAACATACAGGTATCCACACAGCATTCACATACAGGAGTAAACATACAGGTGTCCACAGAGCATTCACATACAGGAGTAAACATACAGGTATCCACAGAGCATTCACATACAGGAGTAAACATACAGGTGTCCACAGAGCATTCACATACAGGAGTAAACATACAGGTGTCCACAGAGCATTCACATACAGGAGTAAACATACAGGTATCCACACAGCATTCACATACAGGAGTAAACATACAGGTGTCCACAGAGCATTCACATACAGGAGTAAACATACAGGTGTACAGAGCATTCACATACAGGAGTAAACACACAGGTGTCCACAGAGCATTCACATACAGGAGTAAACATACAGGTATCCACAGAGCATTCACATACAGGAGTAAACATACAGGTGTACAGAGCATTCACATACAGGAGTAAACATACAGGTGTCCACACAGCATTCACATACAGGAGTAAACATACAGGTGTACAGAGCATTCACATACAGGAGTAAAATAAGTCACATCAGTACAGTATCATACAGGTTCACACAGCATTCACATACAGGAGTAAACATACAGGTGTAAGAGCATTCACATACAGGAGTAAACATACAGGGTCCACACAGCATTCACACATACAGGAGTAAACATACAGGTGTACAGAGCATTCACATACAGGAGTAAACATACAGGTGTCCACAGAGCATTCACATACAGGAGTAAACATACAGGTGTACAGAGCATTCACATACAGGAGTAAACATACAGGTGTCCACACAGCATTCACATACAGGAGTAAACATACAGGTGTACAGAGCATTCACATACAGGAGTAAACATACAGGTGTCCACACAGCATTCACACACAGGAGTAAACATACAGGTGTCCACACAGCATTCACATACAGGAGTAAACATACAGGTAGCTATCTGGGACATAAAACAATACAAATATGGCCAAACATTGTTCAACAAGTTAACAGAAAGACTTCAGGTATAAAGATGGTAGACACATCTGATAATCTGTGATCGTTCCACTACAAGCAGGAAGGCCATGACATAAGCTTAGAAGAACCATAATTGACATAATAAGCACTCCATTACCAGGCAGAGTCTTGTGAAATCTTAAGCATATCCTATTACATTTGTATAAACATTAGAATCAATATCATCTCTGTATTGGCCTGAGTGGTCAGGGTGTGTCACCTCATTTTCTGTATTGACTTGAGTGGTCAGGGTGTGTCACCTAATTTTCTGTATTGGCCTGAGTGGTCAGTGTGTGTATTGTGTCACCTCATTTTCTGTATTGGCCTGAGTGGTCAAGGTGTGTATTGTGTCACCTCATTTTCTGTATTGACCTGAGTGGTCAGGGTGTGTCACCTCATTTTCTGTATTGGCCTGAGTGGTCAGGGTGTGTATTGTGTCACCTCATTTTCTGTATTGGCCTGAGTGGTCAGGGTGTGTATTGTGTCACCTCATTTTCTGTATTGGCCTGAGTGGTCAGGGTGTGTCACCTCATTTTCTGTATTGACCTGAGTGGTCAGGGTGTGTCACCTCATTTTCTGTATTGGCATTGGTGGTCAGGGTGTGTCACCTCATTTTCTGTATTCGTCTAAGCGGTCAAGGTGTGTATTGTGTCACCTCATTTTCTGTATTGGCCTGAGTGGTCAGGGTGTGTCACCTCATTTCCTGTATTGACCTGAGTGGTCAGGGTGTGTATTGTGTCACCTCATTTTCTGTATTGACCTGAGTGGTCAGGGTGTGTATTGTGTCACCTCATTTTCTGTATTGGCCTGAGTGGTCAGGGTGTGTATTGTGTCACCTCATTTTCTGTATTGACCTGAGTGGTCAGGGTGTGTATTGTGTCACCTCATTTTCTGTATTGACCTGAGTGGTCAGGGTGTGTCACCTCATTTTCTGTATTGACCTGAGTGGTCAGGGTGTGTCACCTCATTTTCTGTATTGACCTGAGTGGTCAGGGTGTGTCACCTCATTTCCTGTATTGACCTGAGTGGTCAGGGTGTGTATTGTGTCACCTCATTTTCTGTATTGGCCTGAGTGGTCAGGGTGTGTCGCCTCATTTTCTGTATTGACCTGAGTGGTCAGGGTGTGTCACCTCATTTTCTGTATTGGCCTGAGTGGTCAGGGCGTGTCACCTCATTTTCTGTATTAGTCTGAGTGGTCAAGGTGTGTATTGTGTCACCTCATTTTCTGTATTGACCTGAGTGGTCAGGGCGTGTCACCTCATTTTCTGTATTAGTCTGAGTGGTCAAGGTGTGTATTGTGTCACCTCATTTTCTGTATTGACCTGAGTGGTCAGGGTGTGTCACCTCATTTTCTGTATTGACCTGAGTGGTCAGGGTGTGTCACCTCATTTTCTGTATTGGCCTGAGTGGTCAGGGTGTGTCACCTCATTTTCTGTATTAGTCTGAGTGGTCAGGGTGTGTATTGTGTCACCTCATTTTCTGTATTGGCCTGAGTGGTCAGGGCATGTCACCTCATTTTCTGTATTAGTCTGAGTGGTCAGGGTGTGTATTGTGTCACCTCATTTTCTGTATTGGCCTGAGTGGTCAGGGTGTGTCACCTCATTTTCTGTATTAGTCTGAGTGGTCAGGGTGTGTATTGTGTCACCTCATTTTCTGTATTGGCCTGAGTGGTCAGGGAGTGTATTGTGTCACCTCATTTTCTGTATTGGCCTGAGTGGTCAGGGTGTGTCACCTCATTTTCTGTATTGACCTGAGTGGTCAGGGTGTGTATTGTGTCACCTCATTTTCTGTATTGACCTGAGTGGTCAGGGTGTGTCGCCTCATTTTCTGTATTGACCTGAGTGGTCAGGGTGTGTATTGTGTCACCTCATTTTCTGTATTAGTCTGAGTGGTCAGGGTGTGTCACCTCATTTTCTGTATTGGCCTGAGTGGTCAGGGTGTATCACCTCATTTTCTGTATTGACCTGAGTGGTCAGGGTGTGTCACCTCATTTTCTGTATTGACCTGAGTGGTCAGGGTGTGTCGTCTCATTTTCTGTATTGACCTGAGTGGTCAGGGTGTGTCACCTCATTTTCTGTATTGACCTGAGTGGTCAGTGTGTGTCGCCTCATTTTCTATATTGACCTGAGTGTTCAGGGTGTGTCGCCTTATTTTCTGTATTGGCCTGAGTGGTCAAGGTGTGTCACCTCATTTTCTGTATTGACCTGAGTGGTCAAGGTGTGTCACCTCATTTTCTTTATTAGTCTGAGTGGTCAGGGTGTGTATTGTGTCACCTCATTTTCTGTATTGGCCTCAGTGGTCAGTGTGTATCGCCTCATTTTCTGTATTGACCTGAGTGGTCAGTGTGTGTCGCCTCATTTTCTGTATTGACCTGAGTGGTCAGTGTGTGTCGCCTCATTTTCTGTATTGACCAGAGTGATCAGGGTGTGTCACCTCATTTTCTGTATTTGCCTAAGTGGTCAGGGTGTGTCACCTCATTTTCTGTATTGGCCTGAGTGGTCAAGGTGTGTCACCTCATTTTCTGTATTAGTCTGATTGGTCAGGGTGTGTATTGTGTCACCTCATTTTCTGTATTGACCTGAGTGGTCAGGGTGTGTCACCTCATTTTCTGTATTGACCTGAGTGGTCAGGGTGTGTCACCTCATTTTCTGTATTGGCCTGAGTGGTCAGGGTGTGTCGCCTCATTTTCTGTATTGACCTGAGTGGTCAGGGTGTGTCACCTCATTTTCTGTATTGGCCTGAGTGGTCAGGGTGTGTCACCTCATTTTCTGTATTAGTCTGAGTGGTCAGGGTGTGTATTGTGTCGTCTCATTTTCTGTATTGACCTGAGTGGTCAGGGTGTGTCACCTCATTTTCTGTATTGGCCTGAGTGGTCAGGGTGTGTCACCTCATTTTCTGTATTGACCTGAGTGGTCAGGGATATCAAATTGTTTTGCACAATGAGAGGTGAAGAAGTACACTCAATATTCAGATATCATCAATATTTGTAGCAGTGATAAACACATGTTAGCCATCATCATCAATACAGTGTAGCTTCAGTGATAAACACATGTCAGCCATCACTCAGTCCCCAATACAGTGTAGCTTCAGTGATAAACACATGTCAGCCATCACTCAGTCTTCAATACAGTGTAGCTTCAGTGATAAACACATGTCTACCATCACTCAGTCCCCAATACAGTGTAGCTTCAGTGATAAACACATGTCAGCCATCACTCAGTCCCCAATACAGTGTAGCTTCAGTGATAAACACATGTCAGCCATCACTCAGTCCCCAATACAGTGTAGCTTCAGTGATAAACACATGTCAGCCATCACTCAGTCCCCAATACAGTGTAGCTTCAGTGATAAACACATGTTAGCCATCACTCAGTCTGTGCCAATACCAGTGTAGCTTCAGTGATAAACACATGTTAGCCATCACTCAGTCCCCAATACAGTGTAGCTTCAGTGATAAACACATGTCAGCCATCACTCAGTCCCCAATACAGTGTAGCTTCAGTGATAAACACATGTCAGCCATCACTCAGTCCCCAATACAGTGTAGCTTCAGTGATAAACACATGTCAGCCATCACTCAGTCCCCAATACAGTGTAGCTTCAGTGATAAACACATGTCAGCCATCACTCAGTCCCAATACAGTGTAGCTTCAGTGATAAACACATGTTAGCCATCACTCAGTCCCCAATACAGTGTAGCTTCAGTGATAAACACATGTTAGCCATCACTCAGTCCCCAATACAGTGTAGCTTCAGTGATAAACACATGTTAGCCATCACTCAGTGTGTAGCTTCAGTGATAAACACATGTTAGCCATCACTCAGTCCCCAATACAGTGTAGCTTCAGTGATAAACACATGTTAGCCATCACTCAGTCCCCAATACAGTGTAGCTTCAGTGATAAACACATGTCAGCCATCACTCAGTCCCCAATACAGTGTAGCTTCAGTGATAAACACATGTCAGCCATCACTCAGTCCCCAATACAGTGTAGCTTCAGTGATAAACACATGTCAGCCATCACTCAGTCCCCAATACAGTGTAGCTTCAGTGATAAACACATGTCAGCCATCACGCAGTCTTCAATACAGTGTAGCTTCAGTGATAAACACATGTTAGCCATCACTCAGTCCCCAATACAGTGTAGCTTCAGTGATAAACACATGTTAGCCATCACTCAGTCCCCAATACAGTGTAGCTTCAGTGATAAACACATGTTAGCCATCACTCAGTCCCCAATACAGTGTAGCTTCAGTGATAAACACATGTCAGCCATCACTCAGTCCCCAATACAGTGTAGCTTCAGTGATAAACACATGTCAGCCATCACTCAGTCCCCAATACAGTGTAGCTTCAGTGATAAATACATGTCAGCCATCACTCAGTCCCCAATACAGTGTAGTTTCAGTGATAAACACATGTCAGCCATCACTCAGTCCCCAATACAGTGTAGTTTCAGTGATAAACACATGTCAGCCATCATTCAGTCCCCAATACAGTATAGTTTCAGTGATAAACACATGTCAGCCATCACTCAGTCCCCAATACAGTGTAGCTTCAGTGATAAACACATGTCAGCCATCACTCAGTCCCCAATACAGTGTAGCTTCAGTGATAAACACATGTCAGCCATCACTCTCAGTCCCCAATACAGTGTAGCTTCAGTGATAAACACATGTCAGCCATCACTCAGTCCCCAATACAGTGTAGCTTCAGTGATAAACACATGTCTAGCCATCACTCACTCAGTCCCCAATACAGTGTAGCTTCAGTGATAAACACATGTCAGCCATCACTCAGTCCCCAATACAGTGTAGCTTCAGTGATAAACACATGTCAGCCATCACTCAGTCCCAATACAGTGTAGCTTCAGTGATAAACACATGTCAGCCATCACTCAGTCCCCAATACAGTGTAGCTTCAGTGATAAACACATGTCAGCCATCACTCAGTCCCAATACAGTGTAGCTTCAGTGATAAACCATGTCAGCCATCACTCAGTCCCAAATACAGTGTAGCTTCAGTGATAAACACATGTCAGCCATCACTCAGTCCCAAATACAGTGTAGCTTCAGTGATAAACACATGTCAGCCATCACTCAGTCCCCAATACAGTGTAGCTTCAGTGATAAACACATGTCAGCCATCACTCAGTCCCCAATACAGTGTAGCTTCAGTGATAAACACATGTCAGCCATCACTCAGTCCCCAATACAGTGTAGCTTCAGTGATAAACACATGTCAGCCATCACTCATCAGTCCCCAATACAGTGTAGCTTCAGTGATAAACACATGTCAGCCATCACTCAGTCCCCAATACAGTGTAGCTTCAGTGATAAACACATGTCAGCCATCACTCAGTCCCCAATACAGTGTAGCTTCAGTGATAAACACATGTCAGCCATCACTCAGTCCCCAATACAGTGTAGCTTCAGTGATAAACACATGTCAGCCATCACTCAGTCCCCAATACAGTGTAGCTTCAGTGATAAACACATGTCAGCCATCACTCAGTCCCCAATACAGTGTAGCTTCAGTGATAAACACATGTCAGCCATCACTCAGTCCCCAATACAGTGTAGCTTCAGTGTTAAACACATGTCAGCCATCACCAGTCCCCAATACAGTGTAGCTTCAGTGATAAACACATGTCAGCCATCACCCAGTCCCCAATACAGTGTAGCTTCAGTGATAAACACATGTCAGCCATCACTCAGTCCCCAATACCTTGTAGCTTCAGTGATAAACACATGTCAGCCATCACTCAGTCCCCAATACAGTGTAGCTTCAGTGATAAACACATGTCAGCCATCACGCAGTCTTCAATACAGTGTAGCTTCAGTGATAAACACATGTCAGCCATCACTCAGTCCCCAATACAGTGTAGCTTCAGTGATAAACACATGTCTACCATCACTCAGTCCCCAATACAGTGTAGCTTCAGTGATAAACACATGTCAGCCATCACTCAGTCCCCAATACAGTGTAGCTTCAGTGATAAACACATGTCAGCCATCACTCAGTCCCCAATACAGTGTAGCTTCAGTGATAAACACATGTCAGCCATCACTCAGTCCCCAATACAGTGTAGCTTCAGTGATAAACACATGTCAGCCATCACTCAGTCCCCAATACAGTGTAGCTTCAGTGTTAAACACATGTCTACCATCACTCAGTCCCCAATACAGTGTAGCTTCAGTGATAAACACATGTCAGCCATCACTCAGTCCCCAATACAGTGTAGCTTCAGTGATAAACACATGTCAGCCATCACTCAGTCCCCAATACAGTGTAGCTTCAGTGATAAACACATGTCAGCCATCACCCAGTCCCCAATACAGTGTAGCTTCAGTGATATACACATGTTAGCCATCACTCAGTCCCCAATACAGTGTAGCTTCAGTGATAAACACATGTCTATCATCACTCAGTCCCCAATACGTGTAGCTTCAGTGATAAACACATGTCAGCCATCACTCAGTCCCCAATACAGTGTAGCTTCAGTGATAAACACATGTCAGCCATCACCAGTCTCCTCAATACAGTGTAGCTTCAGTGATAAACACATGTCAGCCATCACTCAGTCCCCAATACAGTGTAGCTTCAGTGATAAAACACATGTCAGCCATCACCCAATACAGTCCCAGTGATAACACATAGCTTCAGTGATGAAACACATGTCAGCCATCACTCAGTCCCCAATACTGTGTAGCTTCAGTGATAAACACATGTCAGCCATCACTCAGAGTCCCCAATACAGTGTAGCTTCAGTGTTAAACACATGTCTACCATCACTCAGTCCCCAATACAGTGTAGCTTCAGTGATAAACACATGTCAGCCATCACTCAGTCCCCAATACAGTGTAGCTTCAGTGATAAACACATGTTAGCCATCACTCAGTCCCCAATACAGTGTAGTTTCAGTGATAAATACATGTCAGCCATCACTCAGTCCCCAATACAGTGTAGCTTCAGTGATAAACACATGTCAGCCATCACTCAGTCCCCAATACAGTGTAGCTTCAGTGATAAACACATGTTAGCCATCACTCAGTCCCCAATACAGTGTAGTTTCAGTGATAAATACATGTCAGCCATCACTCAGTCCCCAATACAGTGTAGCTTCAGTGATTAACACGTCTACCATCACTCAGTCCCCAATACAGTGTAGCTTCAGTGATAAACACATGTCAGCCATCACTCAGTCCCCAATACCGTGTAGCTTCAGTGATAAACACATGTCAGCCATCACGCAGTCTTCAATACAGTGTAGCTTCAGTGATAAACACTTGTCAGCCATCACTCAGTCCCCAATACAGTGTAGCTTCAGTGTTAAACACATGTCTACCATCACTCAGTCCCCAATACAGTGTAGCTTCAGTGATAAACACATGTCAGCCATCACTCAGTCCCCAATACAGTGTAGCTTCAGTGATAAACACATGTCAGCCATCACTCAGTCCCCAATACAGTGTAGCTTCAGTGATAAACACATGTCAGCCATCACTCAGTCCCCAATACAGTGTAGCTTCAGTGATAAACACATGTCAGCCATCACCCAGTCCCCAATACAGTGTAGCTTCAGTGATATACACATGTTAGCCATCACTCAGTCCCCAATACAGTGTAGCTTCAGTGATAAACACATGTCTATCATCACTCAGTCCCCAATACCGTGTAGCTTCAGTGATAAACACATGTCAGCCATCACTCAGTCCCCGATACCGTGTAGCTTCAGTGATAAACACATGTCAGCCATCACGCAGTCTTCAATACAGTGTAGCTTCAGTGATAAACACATGTCAGCCATCACTCAGTCCCCAATACAGTGTAGCTTCAGTGATAAACACATGTTAGCCATCACTCAGTCCCCAATACAGTGTAGTTTCAGTGATAAATACATGTCAGCCATCACTCAGTCCCCAATACAGTGTAGCTTCAGTGATAAACACATGTCAGCCATCACTCAGTCCCCAATACAGTATAGCTTCAGTGATAAACACATGTCAGCCATCACGCAGGTGACTGCATGTTACCCATTTTTTCTATTACATTGGTAAATCTGAGTTTATATTGTCATATTGTGAAATGTCCTCTGGTGTCTCATGTAATATAATTAATTGTGTTGCTTTGTCCTGCTATGTAATGATTGTAGAACAAATAAACCCTTACCCAATCCATCATGGTGTTATAATGTTCGTCTGCAGTAAGCCTGTAACATACCTTTTGTTTTCATATCACAGTCATCAATTATAGAACAGTGAATGGTTCTGACCTAAGCATTAATCGGGGTATATCCCAGGCTAAATACAGTATTATTCTACTACCTATCACTCAATGTCACAATAACATATATATCTATTGTGACTTAATGTAAACTCATTCACATACATGAAAGTAACCTTTCAGTACACACAGAATCTCTTTTTTTCATACAAATGGGGATAGATGTAAGCTATCTTTCATATTCAACAAGCACAGTCTCCTTGTTGTACAAATTCCACAAGCACAGTCTCCTTGTTGTACAGATTTCAGTCTCTTTGTTGTACAAGTTCTACAAGCACAGTTTCTTTGTTGTACAAATTCCACATGCACAGTCCCTTTGTTGTACAAATTTCACAAGCACATTCTCCTTGTTGTACAAATTCCACAATCACAGTCCCTTTGTCATACAAATTCCAGTCTCCTCGTTGTACAAATTCTACAAGCACAGTCTCCTTGTTGTACAGATTCCAGTCTCCTTGTTGTACAGATTCCAGTCTCCTTGTTGTACACATTCCAGTCTCCTTGTTGTACAGGTTCTAAAAGCACAGTTTCTTTGTTGTACAAATTCCACAAACACAGTCTCCTTGTTATACAGGTTTTACAAACACAGTCTCCTTGTTGTACAAATTCCAGCCTCCTTGTTGTACAGGTTCTAAAAGCACATTCCCTTATTTGTACACATTCCACAATCACAGCCCCTTTGTTGTACAAATTCCACAAGCACATTCTCCTTGTACAGATTCTATAGTCTCCTTGTACATATTCCACAAGCACAGTCTCTCTTTTGTAAAGCACAGAGATCTGCTGAAGTGTAGGACTCCATCAAAATGAATATGTTATTGGTCAGCTGAAAATATAGAAATAAAATCACATTTAATCATTTTCAAAGTATGCAACCTTCAAAGGGTCAATGTTATTCTATGAAGTATTTACTTAAACTGTTCAACCAAATTACTCCCTGAGGCCTGGACTGAAGGTCCATGTCATTTATGATTACAAACTCCACAGCCTTTCATCTCAGCAAAGAACAATATCAGATATCTCTGCCTTTTAGTCATAGAAAAGAATTCACTCAATTCTGAAGAATTCAGAAGACTTCAATCTGAAGGTCAGTTAATTATTTGAATAAAGCTCTCTCCAACATGCTATAGGTTCAATATCAGGTCTCTGTGCCTTACAATTATTGAAAAATGTTTGAAAGAATTCCTCAAATTAGTACTGTGACTTTGAATGGAAGTCAAAGTCATTAATAAGCACATAACTAGCAGCCCTTCATTCTAACATTTAATATCAAATCTCTGGATCCTTGTCGTTATAGAGAAGATGTGAAATGCACTGGATGTATGCTGGTGTATAAGCTCACTTGCTCTTTGGACAAGACACGATTGAAAAGATTGTTTGCTTATCTATAAATAATGTAAAAAGAACAGGAGTTAAGCAGGACAGCTAGACAAATGATTCCCCGTAGAGATTAATAATGATGATCCAATAGGTTACCATGGTTACCATAAGAGATGAGAGTGATATTGCCATGGTAACCCAGCATTGTCACCAGGGTATATATACCAGGTAACACTGACTGACACACAACTTCCCTACAGCCAATTAAACTTAATATACACTACATACTTTGAAATATCTTCACCAAATAATCAATGTCACTGATTTACAAGGTAAAGTTGTCTCCAGGTGACATTTCAATTGTAGCACTGTTACCATGGAAACAGTGGAAGCTGGTAATGAGGAATACATATTCATATAAGGGAGATAATGCAAGCATATCTTAGTAAGGACATATTACCCAGATCAGAATTAGGTATATCATATTTGACCTAAAGAGGACGCCTGCTGTAATAAGGGTACCTCTGCCTTTAAAAAAAAAAGAATGCTCCAGTTTCCAGTTAGTATCACAAATAAACAACGTGCTTACCTTTCTTCAGATTTTTATTTCCTATCAAATTTACAAAATAAAATAACAGCCAAATATTTATCGATATTAGATAGTTTGGACTGCCACAGTCATAGTAGTTGTCAACCATATAATCCATATCACTGTTTGTGTAGCTGCTTTCAGATAGCTCAATGTTAATATTGTACACATTCAAAAACTGCTTGAGAAACATCAACATCACTCTTATTAAAACCGTCAAACATTGGTTCATTTCATTAAGGATTGATTGTCAATTTTGTTGCTTGCATTGACTGATGAAGAAAGTTAATCTCGTGCAAATGAAGTGAACTGCGAAGCAGTTCATGTAACATTTGCACGAGATTAACTTTCTTCATCAGTCAATGCAAGCAACAAAATTGATAATCAATCCTTATATTTACGTTAACCAATCTAAATATCCCGCTTTTGAAAAAAGTCAAATTATATGTATTCGGTATAAGATTATTATACAATTTGCAACATTGTACCAGTTATCGTACATGTATGTACAGCTACGGTACAGCCGCCAGTCAGTTCTTTTCATCACCAAGGCAACATAAAATGTAGTTCCGAAAATAACTTCATTCTTTGTGCGTTGTTACAATTAAAAACGGCGATTTTGAAATATTGTTTTTATGTACAGGAATTAATGGCTTAAATTGTATCATAAAAACATGACCATGTAGCTTCAAATAAAAAAAATACTGCGCAGTACTAGCAGTGCAGTCAACGTGTAATCCAGTTGCTCGATTTAGCAGGGGTCCGGTTTTGAAGAAAATCACGATTGTGGTGAAAATGCTGAATAGTTGGTATCTAAACATAATCAAATCTTTTAAAAATCAATTGCGATTGTTATGGAATGTACCTGAATGTTGTATTTCCGTCTGGTAATTGTTTGTAGCTGGCAGTTAAATGTTTATTAACTAAACCTGTTGTGAAATCCAACCCCTGTGTCTATGGTATGCGATGCAGTCCAAGAACCATGCTTCAGGGGCTCAATAAAACGTGTTAAAATGTGGGATTTAGTCGCAGATCACTGGAAGACTTGTGTGTTATTCTTGAAATGTGATAACTTCTCTGTCAACTGGAGTTTTAGGATTAAAATTCTGTATAAAGTAAGTAGAGAAACATTGATTTGAAATGTTGGTGGTTTCCAACGACCCTCGAATGCCGTGGGTTTTGACACTCGCAGAATCGTTTCGTTAGGCTTATGTCACTGAAATCAGCCTGTTTGGTATTTGAGCGTATTTTTATGGAATCTATCGTTTCTAAGCTTACATGTATGTCACCGTTTCACATATAGATCTATATATTGTACACATTATCCTAACTATTTGCGTTCGATTATGCCTACTTCGATGAGTGATGAACATCGCTGCGCTCAGTAGCCTATGTTCAGCATTTTCCGGGGCTTGAGCCTAAGTCATCGTTTCTTCAAAATACGTGTAAAATATCTGTAATATCATATTACTAACAATTTCTAATATCACTTTATCAAACATTTCTGTCTGTGTTTCTAAATGTACAGCGATAGGCCACATCCCAGAAAGTTCATTCAAAACTGAAGCGGCGTAAAACTAGGTTAAAATGTAAACAATGTCAAAATGTATTCTCACGCCGGTCAGAGGTCAGCGCGTGACCATCACAAGCATCTTCATTGGGAAATGAAGTGATCGGAGTTTACTAGTTTCATTGAGGCGGAGCAAAGTGAAAATGTTAATATAAGTTTGTGGCAGTTCCCTTTGAAGTGACTACAGTCTAGCTACCAGCTCTTGGTATATAGTCTGTTCAGATAATTTTAGAAATAATGAACTTAATAAGGTGCCCCCTCACCAGTTAACCGTGCCATGCACCCTCTTTAGGTAAAACACTGCATAACATTTGCTGGTATAGTCATTGAATGTGTATAGTTGTCTCATTTTGTTCAGGAAAGTGAAGTATTTTTGTATCGAATGTGACATTCCGATCATTCTTAGATAGTTTATTGACCTTCATGTAGATATAAATAGTTTAGTGACCTTCATGTAGATATAAATAGTTTAGTGACCTTCATGTAGATATAAATAGTTTAGTGACCTTCATGTAGATATAGATAGTTTAATGACCTTCATGTAGATATAGATAGTTTAGTGACCTTCATGTAGATATAAATAGTTTAGTGACCTTCATGTAGATATAGATAGTTTAATGACCTTCATGTAGATATAAATAGTTTAGTGACCTTCATGTAGATATAGACAGTTTAGTGACCTTCATGTAGGTTAGATAGTTTAGTGACCTTCATGTAGATTAGATAGTTTAGTGACCTTCATGTAGATAACACAGTTTAGTGACCTTCATGTAGATATAAATAGTTTAGTGACCTTCATGTAGATTAGATAGTTTAGTGACCTTCATGTAGATATAGACAGTTTAGTAACCTTCATGTAGATATAGACAGTTTAGTGACCTTCATGTAGATTAGATAGTTTAGTGACCTTCATGTAGATTAGACAGTTTAGTGACCTTCATGTAGATTAGATAATTTAATGACCTTCATGTTGATTAGACAGTTTAGTGACCTTCATGTAGATTAGATAGTTTAGTGACCTTCATGTAGATAACACAGTTTAGTGACCTTCATGTAGATATAAATAGTTTAGTGACCTTCATGTAGATATAAATAGTTTAGTGACCTTCATGTAGATTAGATAGTTTAGTGACCTTCATGTAGATTAGACAGTTTAGTGACCTTCATGTAGATATAGACAGTTTAGTGACCTTCATGTAGATTAGATAGTTTAGTGACCTTCATGTAGATATAGATAGTTTAGTGACCTTCATGTAGATAACACAGTTTAGTGACCTTCATGTAGATATAGATAGTTTAGTAACCTTCATGTAGATTAGATAGTTTAATGACCTTCATGTAGATATAGATAGTTTAGTGACCTTCATGTAGATTAGACAGTTTAGTGACCTTCATGTAGATATAGACAGTTTAGTGACCTTCATGTAGATTAGACAGTTTAGTGACCTTCATGTAGATATAGATAGTTTAGTGACCTTCATGTAGATAAGACAGTTTAGTGACCTTCATGTAGATATAAATAGTTTAGTGACCTTCATGTAGATATAAATAGTTTAGTGACCTTCATGTAGATTAGATAGTTTAGTGACCTTCATGTAGATTAGACAGTTTAGTGACCTTCATGTAGATATAGACAGTTTAGTGACCTTCATGTAGATTAGACAGTTTAGTGACCTTCATGTAGATATAGATAGTTTAGTGACCTTCATGTAGATTAGATAGTTTAGTGACCTTCATGTAGATATAAAATAGTTTAGTGACCTTCATGTAGATTAGATAGTTTAGTGACCTTCATGTAGATATAGACAGTTTAGTGACCTTCATGTAGATATAGATAGTTTAGTGACCTTCATGTAGATATAGACAGTTTAGTGACCTTCATGTAGATATAAATAGTTTAGTGACCTTCATGTAGATATAGATAGTTTAGTGACCTTCATGTAGATATAGACAGTTTAGTGACCTTCATGTAGATATAGATAGTTTAGTGACCTTTATGTAGATATAGATAGTTTAGTGACCTTCATATAGGTTAGATAGTTTAGTGACCTTCATGTAGATATAAATAGTTTAGTGACCTTCATGTAGATTAGATAGTTTAGTGACCTTCATGTAGATATAGATAGTTTAGTGACCTTCATGTAGATATAGATAGTTTAGTGACCTTCATGTAGATATAGACAGTTTAGTGACCTTCATGTAGATTAGATAGTTTAGTGACCTTCATGTAGATATAGACAGTTTAGTGACCTTCATGTAGATTAGATAGTTTAGTGACCTTCATGTAGATATAGACAGTTTAGTGACCTTCATGTAGATATAGACAGTTTAGTGACCTTCATGTAGATATAGATAGTTTAGTGACCTTCATGTAGATATAGACAGTTTAGTGACCTTCATGTAGATATAAATAGTTTAGTGACCTTCATGTAGATATAGATAGTTAAGTGACCTTCATGTAGATATAGACAGTTTAGTGACCTTCATGTAGATATAGATAGTTTAGTGACCTTCATGTAGATATAGATAGTTTAGTGACCTTCATGTAGATATAGATAGTTTAGTGACCTTCATGTAGATATAGATAGTTTAGTGACCTTCATGTAGATATAGACAGTTTAGTGACCTTCATGTAGATATAGATAGTTTAGTGACCTTCATGTAGATATAGACAGTTTAGTGACCTTCATGTAGATATAGATAGTTTAGTGACCTTCATGTAGATATAGACAGTTTAGTGACCTTCATGTAGATATAGATAGTTTAGTGACCTTCATGTAGATATAGATAGTTTAGTGACCTTCATGTAGATTAGATAGTTTAGTGACCTTCATGTAGATTAGATAGTTTAGTGACCTTCATGTAGATATAGATAGTTTAGTGACCTTCATGTAGATATAGATAGTTTAGTGACCTTCATGTAGATATAGATAGTTTAGTGACCTTCATGTAGATTAGATAGTTTAGTGACCTTCATGTAGATATAGATAGTTTAGTGACCTTCATGTAGATATAGACAGTTTAGTGACCTTCATGTAGATTAGATAGTTTAGTGACCTTCATGTAGATTAGATAGTTTAGTGACCTTCATGTAGATATAGATAGTTTAGTGACCTTCATGTAGATATAGATAGTTTAGTGACCTTCATGTAGATTAGATAGTTTAGTGACCTTCATGTAGATATAGATAGTTTAGTGACCTTCATGTAGATATAGATAGTTTAGTGACCTTCATGTAGATATAGATAGTTTAGTGACCTTCATGTAGATATAAATAGTTTAGTGACCTTCATGTAGATATAGACAGTTTAGTGACCTTCATGTAGATATAGACAGTTTAGTGACCTTCATGTAGATTAGATAGTTTAGTGACCTTCATGTAGATATAGACAGTTTAGTGACCTTCATGTAGATATAGATAGTTTAGTGACCTTCATGTAGATATAGATAGTTTAGTGACCTTCATGTAGATATAGACAGTTTAGTGACCTTCATGTAGATATAGATAGTTTAGTGACCTTCATGTAGATATAGATAGTTTAGTGACCTTCATGTAGATATAGACAGTTTAGTGACCTTCATGTAGATATAAATAGTTTTAGTGACCTTCATGTAGATATAGACAGTTTAGTGACCTTCATGTAGATATAAATAGTTTAGTGACCTTCATGTAGATATAGACAGTTTAGTGACCTTCATGTAGATATAGATAGTTTAGTGACCTTCATGTAGATATAGATAGTTTAGTGACCTTCATGTAGATATAGACAGTTTAGTGACCTTCATGTAGATTAGATAGTTTAGTGACCTTCATGTAGATTAGACAGTTTAGTGACCTTCATGTAGATTAGATAATTTAATGACCTTCATGTAGATATAGACAGTTTAGTGACCTTCATGTAGATTAGATAGTTCAGTGACCTTCATTTAGATTAGACAGTTTAGTGACCTTTATATAAATGAGACAGTTTAGTGACCTTCATGTAGATAAGATAATTTAGTGACCTTCATAAAGGTTAGATAGTTTATACTTGACCTTTCATGATCTACATTTATAATGGACTTTTATTGACCTAAATGCATAATTGACCTTTATTGACCTACATGCTTAATTGACCTTTAGTGACCTTAATCTGTAATTGACCTTTAGTGACCCACATGTATAAATGGCCTTTAGTGACCTATATATATAATTGACCTTTTAGTGACCTACATGAATATTTGACCTTAAGTGATCTACATGTATAAATGGCCTTTAGTAATCTACATGTACAAATGGCCTTTAGTGAGTTACATGTATAATTGACCTTTAGTGATGTACATGTATAATTGACCTTTAGTGATCTACATGTATAATTGACCTTTAGTGATCTACCTATATAATTGACCTTTAGTGATCTACATGTATAATTGACCTTTAGTGATCTACATGTATAATTGACCTTTAGTGATCTACATGTATAATTGACCTTTAGTGATCTACCTATATAATTGAACTTTAGTGATCTACATGTATAATTGACCTTTAGTGATCTACATGTATAATTGACCTTTAGTGATCTACCTATATAATTGACCTTTAGTGATCTACATATATAATTGACCTTTAGTGATCTACATGTATAATTGACCTTTAGTGATCTACCTATATAATTGACCTTTAGTGATCTACCTATATAATTGACCTTTAGTGATCTACCTATATAATTGACCTTTAGTGATCTACCATATAATTGACCTTTAGTGATCTACCTATATAATTGACCTTTAGTGATCTACCTATATAATTGACCTTTAGTGATCTACCTATATAATTGACCTTTAGTGATCTACCTATATAATTGACCTTAGTGATCTTTTAGACCTTAGTGATCTACATGTAATAATTGACCTTTAGTGATCTACATGTATAATTGACCTTTAGTGATCTACATGTATAATTGACCTTTAGTGATCTACATGTATAAATGACCTTTAGTGATCTACATGTATAATTGACTTTTAGTGATCTACCTATATAATTGACCTTTAGTGATCTACCTGTATAATTGACCTTTAGTGATCTACATGTATAATTGACCTTTAGTGATCTACATGTATAATTGACCTTTAGTGATCTACATGTATATTGACTTTAGTGATCTACCTGTATAATTGACCTTTAGTGATCTACCTATATAATTGACCTTTAGTGATATACCTATATAATTGACCTTTAGTGATCTACCTATATAATTGACCTTTAGTGATCTACATGTATAATTGACCTTTAGTGATCTACATGTATAATTGACCTTTAGTGATCTACATGTATAATTGACCTTTAGTGATCTACATGTATAATTGACCTTTAGTGATCTACATGTATAATTGACCTTTAGTGATCTACATGTATAATTGACCTTTAGTGATCTACATGTATAATTGACCTTTAGTGATCTACATGTATAATTGACCTTTAGTGATCTACATGTATAATTGACCTTTAGTGATCTACCTATATAATTGACCTTTAGTGATCTACATGTATAATTGACCTTTAGTGATCTACATGTATAATTGACCTTTAGTGATCTACCTATATAATTGACCTTTAGTGATCTACATGTATAATTGACCTTTAGTGATCTACATGTATAATTGACCTTTAGTGATCTACCTATATAATTGACCTTTAGTGATCTACCTATATAATTGACCTTTAGTGATCTACCTATATAATTGACCTTTAGTGATCTACCTATATAATTGACCTTTAGTGATCTACCTATATAATTGACCTTTAGTGATCTACATGTATAATTGACCTTTAGTGATCTACATGTATAATTGACCTTTAGTGATCTACATGTATAATTGACCTTTAGTGATCTACATGTATAATTGACCTTTAGTGATCTACATGTATAATTGACCTTTAGTGATCTACATGTATAATTGACCTTTAGTGATCTACATGTATAATTGACCTTTAGTGATCTACCTATATAATTGACCTTTAGTGATCTACATGTATAATTGACCTTTAGTGATCTACCTATATAATTGACCTTTAGTGATCTACCTATATAATTGACCTTTAGTGATCTACATGTATAATTGACCTTTAGTGATCTACATGTATAATTGACCTTTAGTGATCTACATGTATAATTGACCTTTAGTGATCTACATGTATAATTGACTTTTAGTGATCTACCTGTATAATTGACCTTTAGTGATCTACCTATATAATTGACCTTTAGTGATCTATTATATATAATTGACCTTTAGTGATCTACCTATATAATTGACCTTTAGTGATCTACCTATATAATTGACCTTTAGTGATCTACCTATATAATTGACCTTTAGTGATCTACATGTATAATTGACCTTTAGTGATCTACCTATATAATTGACCTTTAGTGATCTACATATATAATTGACCTTTAGTGATCTACGTGTATAATTGACCTTTAGTGATCTACCTATATATAATTGACCTTTAGTGATGACTTACATATATAATTGACCTTTAGTGATCTACATGTATAATTGACCTTTAGTGATCTACATGTATAATTGACCTTTAGTGATCTACCTATATAATTGACCTTTAGTGATCTACATGTATAATTGACCTTTAGTGATCTACCTATATAATTGACCTTTAGTGATCTACCTATATAATTGACCTTTAGTGATCTACCTATATAATTGACCTTTAGTGATCTACATGTATTATTGACCTTTAGTGATCTACATGTATAATTGACCTTTAGTGATCTACCTGTATAATTGACCTTTAGTGATCTACATGTATAATTGACCTTTAGTGATCTACATGTATAATTGACCTTATAATTGACCTTTAGTGATCTACATGTATAATTGACCTTTAGTGATCTACATGTATAATTGACCTTTAGTGATCTACATGTATAATTGACCTTTAGTGATCTACATGTATAATTGACCTTTAGTGATCTACATGTATAATTGACCTTTAGTGATCTACATGTATAATTGACCTTTAGTGATCTACCTATATAATTGACCTTTAGTGATCTATATGTATTATTGACCTTTAGTGATCTACATGTATAATTGACCTTTAGTGATCTACCTGTATTAATTGACCTTTAGTGATCTACATGTATAATTGACCTTTAGTGATCTACATGTATAATTGACCTTTAGTGATCTACATGTATAATTGACCTTTAGTGATCTACCTGTATAATTGACCTTTAGTGATCTACATGTATAATTGACCTTTAGTGATCTACATGTATAATTGACCTTTAGTGATCTACATGTATAATTGACCTTTAGTGATCTACATGTATAATTGACCTTTAGTGATCTACATGTATAATTGACCTTTAGTGATCTACATGTATAATTGACCTTTAGTGATCTACATGTATAATTGACCTTTAGTGATCTACCTATATAATTGACCTTTAGTGATCTACCTATATAATTGACCTTTAGTGATCTACCTATATAATTGACCTTTAGTGATCTAATGATACTACCTTTAGTGATCTACTAATAATTGACCTTTAGTGATCTACCTATATAAATTGACCTTTAGTGATCTACATGTATAATTGACCTTTAGTGATCTACCTATATAATTGACCTTTAGTGATCTACATGTATAATTGACCTTTAGTGATCTACATGTATAATTGACCTTTAGTGATCTACATGTATAATTGACCTTTAGTGATCTACATGTATAATTGACCTTTAGTGATCTACCTATATAATTGACCTTTAGTGATCTACATGTATAATTGACCTTTAGTGATCTACATGTATAATTGACCTTTAGTGATCTACATGTATAATTGACCTTTAGTGATCTACATGTATAATTGACCTTTAGTGATCTACATGTATAATTGACCTTTAGTGATCTACATGTATAATTGACCTTTAGTGATCTACATGTATAAATGACCTTTAGTGATCTACCTTATAATTGACCTTTAGTGATCTACATGTATAATTGACCTTTAGTGATCTACATGTATAATTGACCTTTAGTGATCTACCTATGATAATTGACCTTTAGTGATCTACATGTATAATTGACTTTAGTGACCTTTATGATCCATATAATGACCTTTAGTGATCTACATGTATAATTGACCTTTAGTGATCTACCTATATAATTGACCTTTAGTGATCTACCTACCTATATAATTACTTTTAGTGATCTACCTATATAATTGACCTTTAGTGATCTACCTATATAACCTTTAGACCTTTATAATTGACTTTAGTGATCTACTGTATAATTGACCTTTAGTGATCTACCTATATAATTGACCTTTAGTGATCTACATGTATAATTGACCTTTAGTGATCTACATGTATAATTGACCTTTAGTGATCTACCTATATAATTGACCTTTAGTGAGTTACATATATAATTGACCTTTAGTGATCTACATGTATAATTGACCTTTAGTGATCTACATGTATAATTGACCTTAGTGAGTGACCTTATTACTATATTCCTGTGACTACTGAATCTTAGTGACTACATGAATATATTGACCTTAAGTGATCTACATGTATAAATGGACCTTTAGTGAATCTACATGTATAATGACCTTTAGTGAGTTACATGTATAATGACTTTAGTGATGTACATGTATAATTGACCTTTAGTGATCTACATGTATAATTGACCTTTAGTGATCTACCTATATAATTGACCTTTAGTGACCTACATGAATATTTGACCTTAAGTGATCTACATGTATAAATGGCCTTTAGTAATCTACATGTACAAATGGCCTTTAGTGAGTTACATGTATAATTGACCTTTAGTGATTGCATGTATAATTGACCTTTAGTGATCTACATGTATAATTGACCTTTAGTGATCTACCTATATGTATAATTGACCTTTAGTGATCTACATGTATAATTGACCTTTAGTGATCTACATGTATAATTGACCTTTAGTGATCTACATGTATAATTGACCTTTAGTGATCTACATGTATAATTGACCTTTAGTGATCTACATGTATAATTGACCTTTAGTGATCTACATGTATAATTGACCTTTAGTGATCTACCTATATAATTGACCTTTAGTGATCTACATGTATAATTGACCTTTAGTGATCTACATATATATATTGACCTTTAGTGATCTACCTATATAATTGACCTTTAGTGATCTACCTATTAGTGACCTTTAGTGATCTACCTATATAATTGACCTTTAGTGATCTACCATATAATTGACCTTTAGTGATCTACATGTATAATTGACCTTTAGTGATCTACCTATATAATTGACCTTTAGTGATCTACATGTATAATTGACTTTTAGTGATCTACCTATATAATTGACCTTTAGTGATCTACATGTATAATTGACCTTTAGTGATCTACATGTATAATTGACCTTTAGTGATCTACATGTATAATTGACCTTTAGTAATCTACATGTATAAATTGACCTTTAGTGATCTACATGTATAATTGACCTTTAGTGATCTACCTATATAATTGACCTTAAGTGATCTACTAATTGACCTTTAGTGATCTACTATATAATTGACTTTAGTGATCTACTTATATTGACCTTTAGTGATCTACATGTATAATTGACCTTTAGTGATCTACATGTATAATTGACCTTTAGTGATCTACCTATATAATTGACCTTTAGTGATCTACATGTATAATTGACCTTTAGTGATCTACATGTATAATTGACCTTTAGTGATCTACATGTATAATTGACCTTTAGTGATCTACATGTATAATTGACTTTTAGTGATCTACATGTATAATTGACCTTTAGTGATCTACCTATATAATTGACCTTTAGTGATCTACCTATATAATTGACCTTTAGTGATCTACATGTATAATTGACCTTTAGTGATCTACATGTATAATTGACTTTAGTGATCTACCTATATAATTGACCTTTAGTGATACTAATGACCTGTGATAATTGACCTTTAGTGATCTACATGTATAATTGACCTTTAGTGATCTACATGTATAATTGACCTTTAGTGATCTACATGTATAATTGACCTTTAGTGATCTACATGTATAACATGGTGATAATGACCTTTAGTGATCTACTATATAATTGACCTTTAGTGATCTACATGTATAATTGACCTTTAGTGATCTACCTATATAATTGACCTTTAGTGATCTACATGTATAATTGACCTTTAGTGATCTACATGTATAAATGACCTTTAGTGATCTACATGTATAATTGACCTTTAGTGATCTACCTATATAATTGACCTTTAGTGATCTACCTATATAATTGACTTTTAGTGATATACCTATATAATTGACCTTTAGTGATCTACCTATATAATTGACCTTTAGTGATCTACTTGTATAATTGACCTTTAGTGATCTACCTATATAATTGACCTTTAGTGATCTACATGTATAATTGACCTTTAGTGATCTACATGTATAATTGACCTTTAGTGATCTACCTATATAATTGACCTTTAGTGATCTACCTATATAATTGACCTTTAGTGATCTACATATATAATTGACCTTTAGTGATCTACATGTATAATTGACCTTTAGTGATCTACATGTATAATTGACCTTTAGTGATCTACCTATATAATTGACCTTTAGTGATCTACATGTATAATTGACCTTTAGTGATCTACCTATATAATTGACTTTTAGTGATCTACCTATATAATTGACCTTTAGTGATCTACCTATATAATTGACCTTTAGTGATCTACCTGTATAATTGACCTTTAGTGATCTACCTATATAATTGACCTTTAGTGATCTACATGTATAATTGACCTTTAGTGATCTACATGTATAATTGACCTTTAGTGATCTACATGTATAATTGACCTTTAGTGATCTACATGTATAATTGACCTTTAGTGATCTACATGTATAATTGACTTTTAGTGACATATATATATAGATGACCTTTTACATGTATGATTGAGATTTGAGAGAACAGTTATGCATATTTGAATTTATGCATGTTTGAATTTTATGACCTATATGGACTGTCTGAACTTGAGGTCAGTATGTTTTACCTTTACATGACCTATATGGATTGCCTGACCTTGAGGTCTGTATGTTTTACCTTTACATTGCCTATATGGATTGTCTGACCTTGAGGTCACTATGTTTTACCTTTACATGACCTATATGGATTGTCTGACCTTGAGGTCAGTATGTTTTACCTTTACATGGCCTATATGGATTGTCTGACCTTGAGGTCAGTATGTTTTACCTTTACATGGCCTATATGAATTGGCTGACCTTGAGGTCACTATGTTTTACCTTTACATGACCTATATGGATTGTCTGACCTTGAGGTCACTATGTTTTACCTTTACATGACCTATATGGATTGTCTGACCTTGAGGTCACTATGTTTTAGCTTTACATGACCTATATGGATTGTCTGACCTTGAGGTCACTATGTTTTACCTTTACATGGCCTATATGGATTGTCAGACCTTGAGGTCAGTATGTTTTAACTTTAAATGACCTATATGGATTGTCTGACCTTGAGGTCACTATGTTTTACCTTTACATGGCCTATATGGATTGTCAGACCTTGAGGTCAGTGTGTTTTACCTTTACATGGCCTATATGGATTGTCAGACCTTGAGGTCAGTATGTTTTACCTTTACATGACCTATATGGATTGCCTGACCTTGAGGTCAGTATGTTTTACCTTTACATGGCCTATATGGATTGCCTGACCTTGAGGTCAGTATGTTTTACCTTTACATGGCCTATATAGATTGTCTGACCTTGAGGTCTGTATGTTTTACCTTTACATGGCCTATATGGATTGTCTGACCTTGAGGTCACTATGTTTTACCTTTACATGGCCTATATGGATTGTCTGACCTTGAGGTCAGTATGTTTTAGCTTTACATGACCTATATGGATTGCCTGACCTTGAGGTCACTATGTTTTACCTTTACATGACCTATATGGATTGTCTGACCTTGAGGTCAGTATGTTTTACCTTTACATGGCCTATATGGATTGTCTGACCTTGAGGTCAGTATGTTTCACCTTTACATGGCCTATATGGATTGTCTGACCTTGAGGTCACTATGTTTTAGCTTTACATGGCCTATATGGATTGTCTGACCTTGAGGTCACTATGTTTTACCTTTATATGACTTATATGGATTGCCTGACCTTGAGGTCAGTATGTTTTACCTTTACATGGCCTATATGGATTGTCAGAACTTGAGGTCAGTATGTTTTACCTTTACATGGCCTATATGGATTGTCTGACCTTGAGGTCACTATGTTTTACCTTTACATGGCCTATATGGATTGTCTGACCTTGAGGTCACTATGTTTTACCTTTACATGGCCTATATGGATAGTCTGACCTTGAGGTCAGTATGTTTTACCTTTACATGGCCTATATGCATTGTCTGACCTTGAGTCAGTATGTTTTACCTTTACATGGCCTTGTGATAAATAATTTACCAGATATATATACTGCCCCAATCTGATCGTGATGTAACATTTGATACGAAAGCACCAGCTTGGTGCCACTGAAGATCTGTGACAGCCTTACCATGTACTGTGATGCCAAAGTATTGTACAAAACTGAAAGAGTTAAAACAGCTGTACATTAAGTCAGAGTCTGCATTCAGTTTGAATAGCAATGAACAGTGATGTTGGCTACACTCCTATCCAACAATCCACACCCAAAAACTACAGAGAAGCCAAATTAAAATTTAATGTTAAGTTTTTCCTCTGTACAGGGGTGGTCTTACAATCATTGCTGTAACAATGAAGAGTGCTAGGGGTGGTCCAAACGTACAAGCTATAGATTATATATATTAGATTCAGACATATTGCTCCAGAGTTTGTAATGCTATACAGTTTCTTGTTTTAGTGGATCTGTATACCCTAGGTTGTAATTTGGATGGTGAATCAGGAACTCTGAATGACAGACAAGGTCATTAATTTAAGCAATCTTGCTAATTCTTTATCACAGCATGCTACAGACCAAAAGGTTGTAGCCTAATGGAATACTGTGTCCTTGAATAATGTTCTAGGTCATGTATCGGAAAAAACCCTTGATAATTCTTCTCTCTGAGTGACTTAGACTTTATGTCATTGAGCCTTACCATTATTAAAAATAAGTTGTTTAATTACTGGTCCTGCCCAATGTGTTACACATCCCTTCAATGAAGATGACATTCTTGAATCACTTTAATTACTGATAAAGGTTATCTCATGAGTACGATTTATTGCCCCATCCACACAAAACTTGTCATCATATTTACAAGTACATAAACTCAGAGTTTAGATAATATTAACATGGATAAAGACACTGCCTGTCATATGTAACTATTCTTTTTTTAATTGCTTCCCGTCAAGGGTCACAAATAAGGACAGTTTTGACCGATTCATTAGCCAAAATTCATTAGCTACTTAGCTTAATTAAAAAAAAAAAAGATGAAAAAGACAGTTGATTATTGACATGAGTATATATGGCTGATCAGAGGTGAGATTTGGCACAGTGAGCTTAGAATATCAAATAAGGACAGACACTCAGCACAAAAAGTGCTGCAATGCACCAAAACAGATTGGATTCCTGAATAATTTAAATCTTACGATACTTACCACTTTATGGTAAAGGGTAACAGCCTAACAAATCCAATGAAGCGTTCATCCTCTATCTACCCTAATTAGACCTATTATGTTATCGGTCTAGATCTGGTTGTAGTATAATGTAACTGAAGGAAATACCATTTACCTGATACCACCAACCTAACAATGCTTTTCTGGTTTTAGTTTAAGTTTCATGTAACAGAAGGAAACACCTTATACCTAGTACCATCAACCTAACAATGCTTTACTGGTTTTAGTATATTGTAACTGAAGGAAACACCTTATATCTGGTACAACCTAACAATGCTTTACTGGTTTTAATATGATGTAACTGAAGGAAACACCTTATACCGGGTACCATCAACCTAACAATACCTTTTTAATGTATCCTATACTACCTCCTTGTTTTGTGCCCCTTCCTTGTTATAATGGAACACTCCATCATCCCTCCTTGTTATAATGGAACACTCCATCATCCCTCCTTGTTATAATGGAACACTCCATCATCCCTCCTTGTTATAATGGAACACTCCATCATCCCTCATTGTTATAATGGAACACTCCATCATCCCTCATTGTTATAATGGAACACTCCATCATCCCTCATTGTTATAATGGAACACTCCATCATCCCTCCTTGTTATAATGGAACACTCCATCATCCCTCATTGTTATAATGGTATCATAAACCACCCCTCCTAATCAGAGTGGTATCCTCTAACAACTCCCCCTTGTTCTGAGTAATGACAATGTTCTATTCAGTAAAACTGACCCTAGACAGAAAACTAAGGGCAGTAAGTTGTTACAAGCTGTGACATTCTAATTGATATGCCTTCTGACATTGATTCTGTACAGAGCTCAATACAACAACCAGACTGAACAACAAATCCTTACCAACACTCAACACTAGCTTACAGGACAGTGCTCCAACACTTATTTTATTTTTCGCTTCTCATTTCTTAAATCAGTCGATTCTTTTGTTCATGGTGCATGACAATTGTGGTGTGTGTTGACACTTTTCTTCTGCCAATAAGAGTAGTTCGCTTACCAGTTCCGTAATTTGAATAATCACAAAATTGACAATCGCCAAAATAAATATCATCGCACGGAAAGTTAGATATATTCTAAAATTATTTGATTATGTTAAAATTACAGCAAAACTTCTCTTCTTAATGAAAAACAGCTAGCATTTGCAACATGTTTTTGGCAAGAATAACCAAAAAATGTAATTTTCTCAATTTTGAATATCTTTTGTTGGTGTTTTGAGAAATAGAGGTCTAAATAGATCAGAATAGGTAGAAAATGTTTCAGAAATACAAAGTTTTATTTCTTTATTGGGGTGTTCAAGGACTGGTCCATTCTTACACAATTTCCGCCATTTTGACAGCAGTCTTTGACTCGCTGCCATAAACCAACAAACACGTGAATTTTAGTTTTGTTGGAATATTAGCCATACGCCTATCTTCAGTTACAATAACACAAATTTCAATAATTTCTGATAATGCCAAAATCCCTGTTTTTTGTTCAGCACTGGTCAGGGTAATCTAGAAATATAAACCTCACTCCATTACTGATGTAGAAATATAAATCTCACTCCATTACTGATGTAGAAATATAAATCTCACTCCATTACTGATGTAGAAATATAAATCTCGCTCCATTACTGATGTAGAAATATAAATCTCGCTCCATTACTGATGTAGAAATATAAACCTCGCTTCATTTCTGATGTAGAAATATAAATATCGCTCCATTACTGATGTAAAAATATAAATCTCGCTCCATTACTGATGTAGAAATATAAACCTCACTCCATTACTGATGTAGAAATATAAACCTCACTCCATTACTGATGTAGAAATATAAATCTCACTCCATTACTGATGTAGAAATATAAATCTCGCTCCATTAATGATGTAGAAATATAAATCTCGCTCCATTACTGATGTAGAAATATAAATCTCACTCCATTACTGATGTAGAAATATAAATCTCGCTCCATTACTGATGTAGAAATATAAACCTCACTCCATTACTGATGTAGAAATACAAACTCCACTCCATTACTGATGTAGTTATATTATTGTGATAATGTTGGACATTTCACCCTCATTGGTCTAATGATTTCCAGTGATTGTGAAGTAGCCACTTGCTACTACAAATTTACCCAGAATTCAGAACTATGGATGGATCAAAATCCAATACATAACTTTCTCTGTACATTGTGTATATACAAATATTTCCTTTATACAGCTGAATACACTGAGAATGTGTAATTGTTTGTGTGCTTGTAATTGTAAGCCTATTATATGCATACTGACCTTGACCTTTAACAGACTAGTTATAAGAAGATTTTCTTGTTTACAATATACCATTATTAAAAGATAGGTTGACCATGACTTTCAGACTCGACATTCCGTTGAATGGCTAAAAACGAGAGAAACTAAGCATGTATTGATTGAGCCATTACTACCTGACTGTAGGGCATCATTGAGACAGATAGGTTAGATGGTCTGGCCAACCTGGGGGCTCACATATTACCTAATGCTGATTGTGTCTGGCTTTTGGAACTAATTCAATGGATATTGGACTTATTTACATGTAATGGAGAGATCACTTGCACACGTTGAAAACACAGAAAATACACCATGGTAACACCATGTTTGTGACGCTATGGCCTGGTGGATATACAGAAAAAAGTCTACATAAATATGTATGGTAGGATTTCAGGAAATTTCTGTTAAAAATCTTACACTAAATATTTCCTTCAACTTTCTTTTGTTGTAATAGATTTTGCGATTTACATATTAATCAAGGATTAATTGTCCACTAATAATGTTCCAATCATTTGAAAAATGGAGTGAAATCCAGTTAACATTGTGACAAATAAAGGGAGTGAACTCTGATTTAAAAGAGTGAACTAGGCTAAATTTACTATAAAGCACACAATTTTCAAGGATGGAGAATTGACATGCAGTCATGGTTTTCTTCAAGCTTATTTCAAAATGGCGAGATAAAATAATTGTAAAATTGCATCAAAACATTGCAGTATAAGAAAACAAGAGCCCCATGAGCCGTAATGGTCATCTGAGTTCGGATACAGAATGAAACAAAGACATATAAACACTACATATATTGGCCCATCAGGCCCTTGAATTCAGTCAGTGATTTTATAAAGTTGACTTTTTAATCTATGAAGATTATTTGGTTCCATCAAATCTGTGAATTCAGATGAAGATTTTTGGCCCCATCTCTCCGGTTCCTGGGGACGGTCAGGACGAATATTGATATGACATTAAAATTCTATCTCATGCTAACAATTCTAACCAAGTTTGACTAATTTCCTATGAAAACTAAGACTAGAACTTTGTCACAGGTGACCAAAAAGGTCAACGTATGAGAAAATCTTTTTCCCTATGTGGATATGAAGGATAAGGGATATTGTCTATTATTATAGGGGTATACTAAGTATTAAACTATTGTTTCATGTTTATCTCATGGACATTTGAGCAAACATAATTCATGGTATATTGAAATACATTTAGGGGAGATAACTCATGTTAAATTGTGTGACAAATAAAGGGAGTGAACTCTACTTAACCTGATGTACAGTTGTCAGACTACATATATCACAGTAGATTCCCCATCTGTTCTTGTATCCATCAACACCTAAATACAGACAGCTGACCAGTGGCTATCTGATGTCCAGCCTACCAGGTCAACACGGTAATTGACTCCATGTGCTAGCTAGTTCATCACTATAGGTTACAGATAGACTCCAGAGAGAACCACACAAAGAAGTATGCACATATCGACCCATTTCGCACTAAAGGTGACCGTTTTCAAAATAAAAAGATAAATATCAAAATATCAGAGACTCACATCTGATATATAAATGATCTTATCTTGGAAAAAGTAGTTCGTTAATTGTAGTTGATAATTCATTAAATGATGACAAAGTTGCATCATCATGCGATTTATGACTTTTAGTGGTTGTTTTCCTGTATTAAAATCCAAGTTTTACATAGAGCGCATTAGAGGACCAACTTTTACTATGGCTCTTTTAATTCTGTGTAGTAAAATAGAACTTTAGTCCTATTCCTCCTATGTCGTAAAATGAAAAAACATGATTGATAAAATATTTTAATTCAATATCACCCAGACTGCAGATGAATTAATGTCAGAACGAATAGAAGTATTAAGTCTGTGTAGCACACTATCAGGTCTAACCACTATTTTTATTCTGAGAAGCAACAGAAATCCTTTTACTTTGTCATATTAAATAGATATTTTGAATTAATGTTATATCAAAATGAATAAAATAAAAAATAAAAATGATAAAAAAATAAAAAAATCTTATAAATAAACAAAACATTTTTTACCTCGTATAAATTGTATACATGTAGGGAAAGAGTCATTATGGATTAATCATTATAAATAATACAATTTAATGTTCACAGCCATAACATGTACTATTAGGAATATATTTGCAGTCTATTATGTGAACAATGAAGTAAACTACTAGTGACATTGTATCTTGGACAAGGAAGACCCATAATACATCACGTGGCATTTTACCTGTAGTGTATTTTTAGCTCGGGCAAGAGCAGTGTGCGACATAGGTCGTGCAGGTAGAAAGTAACCATACTTCTTTAATTCTGTATACAAAGCACAACAAGTAACAAGAGGCCCAGGGGGCCTGTATCGCTCACTTGGTTATTGTAATGCCTAGCATTGTTCTAAATACAGGATCATTGTTTCTTTTCTGTTTTCTTTTTAAATCTACGTACCTTATTGTGTTGTGCCCAGTGTCATAAGCGAGGATACTATTTAACCTACCTTATTGTGTTGGGCCTACTGTCATAAGAGAGGGTACTATTTAAACCTACCTTATTGTGTTGTGCCCACTGTCATAAGAGAGGATACTAATTAAACCTACTTTATTGTGTTGTGCCCACTGTCATAAGAGAGGATACTATTTAAACATACCTTATTGTGTTGGGCCTACTGTCATAAGAGAGGATACTATTTAAACCTACCTTATTGTGTTGGACCTACTGTCATAAGAGAGGATACTATTTAAACCTACTTTATTGTGTTGGACACACTGTCATAAGAGAGGATACTATTTAAACCTACTTTATTGTGTTGGACCCACTGTCATAAGAGAGGATACTATTTAAACCTATCTTGTTACTTTGTGTTGTGCCTACTGTCATAAGAGAGGATACTATTTAAACCTACTTTATTGTGTTGAACACACTGTCATAAGAGAGGATACTATTTAAACCTATCTTGTTACTTTGTGTTGGGCCTACTGTCATAAGAGAGGATACTATTTAAACCTATCTTGTTACTATGTGTTGGGCCTACTGTCATAAGAGAGGATACTAATTAAACCTACTTTATTGTGTTGTGCCCACTGTCATAAGAGAGGATACTATTTAAACCTACCTTATTGTGTTGTGCCCACTGTCATAAGAGAGGATACTATTTAAACCTACCTTATTGTGTTGGGCCTACTGTCATAAGAGAGGATACTATTTAAACCTACTTTATTGTGTTGGGCCTACTGTCATAAGAGAGGATACTATTTAAACCTACCTTATTGTGTTGGACCTACTGTCATAAGAGAGGATACTATTTAAACCTACCTTATTGTGTTGGGCCTACTGTCATAAGAGAGGATACTATTTAAACCTACTTGTTACTATGTGTTGGACCTACTGTCATAAGAGAGGATACTATTTAAACCTACTTTATTGTGTTGGACCCACTGTCATAAGAGAGGATACTATTTAAACCTATCTTGTTACTTTGTGTTGGGCCTACTGTCATAAGAGAGGATACTATTTAAACCTACCTTATTGTGTTGTGCCCACTGTCATAAGAGAGGATACTAATTAAACCTACTTTATTGTGTTGTGCCCACTGTCATAAGAGAGGATACTATTTAAACCTACTTTATTGTGTTGGACACACTGTCATAAGAGAGGATACTACTTAAACCTACTTTATTGTGTTGGACCCACTGTCATAAGAGAGGATACTATTTAAACCTACTTTATTGTGTTGAACACACTGTCATAAGAGAGGATACTATTTAAACCTATCTTGTTACTTTGTGTTGGGCCTACTGTCATAAGAGAGGATACTATTTAAACCTATCTTGTTACTATGTGTTGGGCCTACTGTCATAAGAGAGGATACTATTTAAACCTACTTTATTGTGTTGGGCCTACTGTCATAAGAGAGGATACTATTTAAACCTACCTTATTGTGTTGGGCCAACCGTCATAAGAGAGGATACTATTTAAACCTACCTTATTGTGTTGGGCCTACTGTCATAAGAGAGGATACTATTTAAACCTACCCTATTGTGTTGGGCCTACTGTCATAAGAGAGGATACTATTTAAACCTACCTTATTGTGTTGGGCCTACTGTCATAAGAGAGGATACTATTTAAACCTACTTTATTGTGTTGGGCCAACTGTCATAAGAGAGGATACTATTTAAACCTACCTTGTTACTATGTGTTTTGCCTACTGTAATAAGAGAGGATACTATTTAAACCTACCTTATTGTGTTGGGCCTACTGTCATAAGAGAGGATACTATTTAACCTACTTTATTGTGTTGGGCCTACTGTCATAACAGAGGATACTATTTAAACCTACCTTATTGTGTTGGACCTACTGTCATAAAAGAGGATACTATTAAACTTACCTTATTGTGTTGGGCCTACTGTCATAAGAGAGGATACTATTTAAATCTACCTTGTTACTATGTGTTGGGCCTACTGTCATAAGAGAGGATACTATTTAAACCTACCTTATTGTGTTGGGCCTACTGTCATAAGAGAGGATACTATTTAAACCTACCTTATTGTGTTGGGCCTACTGTCATAAGAGAGGATACTATTTAAACCTACCTTGTTACTATGTGTTTGGCCTACTGTCATAAGAGAGGATACTATTTAAACCTACCTTATTGTGTTGGGCCTACTGTCATAAAAGAGGATACTATTTAAACCTACCTTGTTACTATGTGTTTGGCCTACTGTCATAAGAGAGGATACTATTTAAACCTACCTTGTTACTATGTGTTTGGCCTACTGTCATAAGAGAGGATACTATTTAAACCTACCTTGTTACTATGTGTTTGGCCTACTGTCATAAGAGAGGATACTATTTAAACCTACCTTATTGTGTTGGGCCTACTGTCATAAAAGAGGATACTATTTAAACCTACCTTGTTACTATGTGTTTGGCCTACTGTCATAAGAGAGGATACTATTTAAACCTACCTTATTGTGTTGGGCCTACTGTCATAAGAGAGGATACTATTTAAACCTACCTTATTGTGTTGGGCCTACTGTCATAAGAGAGGATACTATTTAAACCTACCTTGTTACTATGTGTTTGGCCTACTGTCATAAGAGAGGATACTATTTAAACCTACCTTATTGTGTTGGGCCTACTGTCATAAAAGAGGATACTATTTAAACCTACCTTGTTACTATGTGTTTGGCCTACTGTCATAAGAGAGGATACTATTTAAACCTACCTTGTTACTATGTGTTTGGCCTACTGTCATAAGAGAGGATACTATTTAAACCTACCTTGTTACTATGTGTTTGGCCTACTGTCATAAGAGAGGATACTATTTAAACCTACCTTATTGTGTTGGGCCTACTGTCATAAAAGAGGATACTATTTAAACCTACCTTGTTACTATGTGTTTGGCCTACTGTCATAAGAGAGGATACTATTTAAACCTACCTTATTGTGTTGGGCCTACTGTCATAAGAGAGGATACTATTTAAACCTACTTTATTGTGTTGGGCCTACTGTCATAACAGAGGATACTATTTAAACCTACCTTATTATGTTGGACCTACTGTTATAAAAGAGGATACTATTAAACTTACCTTATTGTGTTGGGCTACTGTCATAAACGAGGATACTATTTAACCTACCTTATTGTGTTTTGCCTACTGTCATAAGAGAGGATACTATTTAAACCTACCTTATTGTGTTGGACCTACTGTCATAAAAGAGGATACTATTAAACTTACCTTATTGTGTTGGGCCTACTGTCATAAGAGAGGATACTATTTAAATCTACCTTGTTACTATGTGTTGGGCCTACTGTCATAAGAGAGGATACTATTTAAACCTACCTTGTTACTATGTGTTTGGCCTACTGTCATAAGAGAGGATACTATTTAAACCTACCTTATTGTGTTGGGCCTACTGTCATAAGAGAGGATACTATTTAACCTACTTTATTGTGTTGGGCCTACTGTCATAACAGAGGATACTATTTAAACCTACCTTATTGTGTTGGACCTACTGTCATAAAAGAGGATACTATTAAACTTACCTTATTGTGTTGGGCTACTGTCATAAAAGAGGATACTATTTAACCTACCTTATTGTGTTTTGCCTACTGTCATAAGAGAGGATACTATTTAAACCTACCTTATTGTGTTGGGCCTACTGTCATAAAAGAGGATACTATTTAAACCTACTTTATTGTGTTGGGCCAACTGTCATAAGAGAGGATACTATTTAAACCTACCTTATTGTGTTAGGCCAACCGTCATAAGAGAGGATACTATTTAAACCTACCTTATTGTGTTGGACCTACTGTCATAAGAGAGGATACTATTTAACCTACCCTATTGTGTTGAGCCTACTATCATAAGAGAGGATACTATCTAAACCTACCTTATTGTGTTGGGCCTACTGTCATAAGAGAGGATACTATTTAAACCTACTTTATTGTGTTGAACACACTGTCATAAGAGAGGATACTATTTAAACCTATCTTGTTACTTTGTGTTGGGCCTACTGTCATAAGAGAGGATACTATTTAAACCTATCTTGTTACTATGTGTTGGGCCTACTGTCATAAGAGAGGATACTATTTAAACCTACTTTATTGTGTTGGGCCTACTGTCATAAGAGAGGATACTATTTAAACCTACCTTGTTACTATGTGTTTGGCCTACTGTCATAAGAGAGGATACTATTTAACCTACCCTATTGTGTTGAGCCTACTATCATAAGAGAGGATACTATCTAAACCTACCTTATTGTGTTGGGCCTACTGTCATAAGAGAGGATACTATTTAAACCTACTTTATTGTGTTGAACACACTGTCATAAGAGAGGATACTATTTAAACCTATCTTGTTACTTTGTGTTGGGCCTACTGTCATAAGAGAGGATACTATTTAAACCTATCTTGTTACTATGTGTTGGGCCTACTGTCATAAGAGAGGATACTATTTAAACCTACTTTATTGTTTTGGGCCTACTGTCATAAGAGAGGATACTATTTAACCTACCTTATTGTGTTGGGCCTACTGTCATATGAGAGGATACTATTTAAACCTACCTTATTGTGTTGGGCCGACTGTCATAAGAGAGGATACTATTTAAACCTACCTTATTGTGTTGGGCCTACTGTCATAAGAGAGGATACTATTTAACCTACCCTATTGTGTTGAGCCTACTATCATAAGAGAGGATACTATCTAAACCTACCTTATTGTGTTGGGCCTACTGTCATAAGAGAGGATACTATTTAAACCTACCTTATTGTGTTGGGCCTACTGTCATAAGAGAGGATACTATTTAAACCTACTTTATTGTGTTGGGCCTACTGTCATAAGAGAGGATACTATTTAAACCTACTTTATTGTGTTGGGCCAACTGTCATAAGAGAGGATACTATTTAAACCTACCTTATTGTGTTGGACCTACTGTCATAAGAGAGGATACTATTTAACCTACCCTATTGTGTTGAGCCTACTATCATAAGAGAGGATACTATCTAAACCTACCTTATTGTGTTGGGCCTACTGTCATAAGAGAGGATACTATTTAAACCTACTTTATTGTGTTAGTCCAACCGTCATAAGAGAGGATACTATTTAAACCTACCTTGTTACTATGTGTTTTGCCTACTGTAATAAGAGAGGATACTATTTAAACCTACCTTATTGTGTTGGGCCTACTGTCATAAGAGAGGATACTATTTAACCTACTTTATTGTGTTGGGCCTACTGTCATAACAGAGGATACTATTTAAACCTACCTTATTGTGTTGGACCTACTGTCATAAAAGAGGATACTATTAAACTTACCTTATTGTGTTGGGCCTACTGTCATAAGAGAGGATACTATTTAAATCTACCTTGTTACTATGTGTTGGGCCTACTGTCATAAGAGAGGATATTATTTAAACCTACCTTATTGTGTTGGGCCTACTGTCATAAGAGAGGATACTATTTAAACCTACCTTATTGTGTTGGGCCTACTGTCATAAGAGAGGATACTATTTAAACCTACCTTGTTACTATGTGTTTGGCCTACTGTCATAAGAGAGGATACTATTTAAACCTACCTTATTGTGTTGGGCCTACTGTCATAAAAGAGGATACTATTTAAACCTACCTTGTTACTATGTGTTTGGCCTACTGTCATAAGAGAGGATACTATTTAAACCTACCTTGTTACTATGTGTTTGGCCTACTGTCATAAGAGAGGATACTATTTAAACCTACCTTGTTACTATGTGTTTGGCCTACTGTCATAAGAGAGGATACTATTTAAAACCTACCTTATTGTGTTGGGGCCTACTGTCATAAAAGAGGATACTATTTAAACCTACCTTGTTACTATGTGTTTGGCCTACTGTCATACGAGAGGATACTATTTAAACCTACCTTATTGTGTTGGGCCTACTGTCATAAGAGAGGATACTATTTAAACCTACCTTATTGTGTTGGGCCTACTGTCATAAGAGAGGATACTATTTAAACCTCCCTTGTTACTATGTGTTTGGCCTACTGTCATAAGAGAGGATACTATTTAAACCTACCTTATTGTGTTGGGCCTACTGTCATAAAAGAGGATACTATTTAAACCTACCTTGTTTACTATGTGTTTGGCCTACTGTCATAAGAGAGGATACTATTTAAACCTACCTTGTTACTATGTGTTTGGCCTACTGTCATAAGAGAGGATACTATTTAAACCTACCTTGTTACTATGTGTTTGGCCTACTGTCATAAGAGAGGATACTATTTAAACCTACCTTATTGTGTTGGGCCTACTGTCATAAAAGAGGATACTATTTAAACCTACCTTGTTACTATGTGTTTGGCCTACTGTCATACGAGAGGATACTATTTAAACCTACCTTATTGTGTTGGGCCTACTGTCATAAGAGAGGATACTATTTAAACCTACTTTATTGTGTTGGGCCTACTGTCATAACAGAGGATACTATTTAAACCTACCTTATTATGTTGGACCTACTGTTATAAAAGAGGATACTATTAAACTTACCTTATTGTGTTGGGCTACTGTCATAAACGAGGATACTATTTAACCTACCTTATTGTGTTTTGCCTACTGTCATAAGAGAGGATACTATTTAAACCTACCTTATTGTGTTGGACCTACTGTCATAAAAGAGGATACTATTAAACTTACCTTATTGTGTTGGGGCCTACTGTCATAAGAGAGGATACTATTTAAATCTACCTTGTTACTATGTGTTGGGCCTACTGTCATAAGAGAGGATACTATTTAAACCTACCTTGTTACTATGTGTTTGGCCTACTGTAATAAGAGAGGATACTATTTAAACCTACCTTATTGCGTTGGGCCTACTGTCATAAGAGAGGATACTATTTAACCTACTTTATTGTGTTGGGCCTACTGTCATAACAGAGGATACTATTTAAACCTACCTTATTGTGTTGGACCTACTGTCATAAAAGAGGATACTATTAAACTTACCTTATTGTGTTGGGCTACTGTCATAAAAGAGGATACTATTTAACCTACCTTATTGTGTTTTGCCTACTGTCATAAGAGAGGATACTATTTAAACCTACCTTATTGTGTTGGGCCTACTGTCATAACAGAGGATACTATTTAAACCTACTTTATTGTGTTTGGGCCAACTGTCATAAAAGAGGATACTATTTAAACCTACCTTATTGTGTTAGGCCAACCGTCATAAGAGAGGATACTATTTAAACCTACCTTATTGTGTTGGACCTACTGTCATAAGAGAGGATACTATTTAACCTACCCTATTGTGTTGAGCCTACTATCATAAGAGAGGATACTATCTAAACCTACCTTATTGTGTTGGGCCTACTGTCATAAGAGAGGATACTATTTAAACCTACTTTATTGTGTTGAACACACTGTCATAAGAGAGGATACTATTTAAACCTATCTTGTTACTTTGTGTTGGGCCTACTGTCATAAGAGAGGATACTATTTAAACCTATCTTGTTACTATGTGTTGGGCCTACTGTCATAAGAGAGGATACTATTTAAACCTACTTTATTGTTTTGGCCTACTGTCATAAGAGAGGATACTATTTAACCTACCTTATTGTGTTGGGCCTACTGTCCATATGAGAGGATACTATTTAAACCTACCTTATTGTGTTGGGCCGACTGTCATAAGAGAGGATACTATTTAAACCTACCTTATTGTGTTGGGCCTACTGTCATAAGAGAGAATACTATTTAAACCTACTTTATTGTGTTGGGCCTACTGTCATAAGAGAGGATACTATTTAACCTACTTTATTGTGTTGGGCCTACTGTCATAAGAGAGGGATACTATTTAAACCTACCTTGTTACTATGTGTTTGGCCTACTGTAATAAGAGAGGATACTATTTAAAACTACCTTATTGTGTTGGACCTACTGTCATAAGAGAGGATACTATTTAACCTACTTTATTGTGTTGGGCCTACTGTCATAACAGAGGATACTATTTAAAACCTACCTTATTGTGTTGGACCTACTGACATAAAAGAGGATACTATTAAACTTACCTTATTGTGTTGGGCCTACTGTCATAAGAGAGGATACTATTTAAATCTACTTTGTTACTATGTGTTGGGCCTACTGTCATAAGAGAGGATACTATTTAAACCTACCTTATTGTGTTGTGCCTACTGTCAAAAGAGAGGATACTATTTAAACCTATCTTGTTACTATGTGTTGGGCCTACTGTCATAACAGAGGATACTATTTAAACCTACCTTATTGTGTTGGGGCCTACTTTTATAAAAGAGGATACTATTTAAACCTACTTTATTGTGTTGGGCCAACTGTCATAAGAGAGGATACTATTTAAACCTACCTTATTGTGTTAGGCCAACCGTCATAAGAGAGGATACTATTTAAACCTACCTTATTGTGTTGGACCCTACTGTCATAAGAGAGGATACTATTTAACCTACCCTATTGTGTTGAGCCTACTATCATAAGAGAGGATACTATCTAAACCTACCTTATTGTGTTGGGGCCTACTGTCATAAGAGAGGATACTATTTAAACCTACCTTATTGTGTTGGGCCTACTGTCATAAGAGAGGGTACTATTTAAACCTACTTTATTGTTTTGGGCCTACTGTCATAAAAGAGGATACTATTTAAACCTACTTTATTGTGTTGGGCTACTGTCATATAAGAGAGGATACTATTTAAACCTACTTTATTGGGTTAGGCCAACCGTCATAAGAGAGGATACTATTTAAACATTCCTTGTTACTATGTGTTTTGCCTACTGTAATAAGAGAGGATACTATTTAAACCTACCTTATTGTGTTGGGCCTACTATCATAAGAGAGGATACTATTTAACCTACTTTATTGTGTTGGGCCTACTGTCATAACAGAGGATACTATTTAAACCTACCTTATTGTGTTGGACCTACTGTCATAAAAGAGGATACTATTAAACTTACCTTATTGTGTTGGGCCTACTGTCATAAGAGAGGATACTATTCAAATCTACCTTGTTACTATGTGTTGGGCTACTGTCATAAGAGAGGATACTATTTAAACCTACCTTATTGTGTTGGGCCTACTGTCATAAGAGAGGATACTATTTAAACCTATCTTGTTACTATGTGTTTGGCCTACTGTCATAAGAGAGGATACTATTTTAAACCTACCTTGTTACTATGTGTTTGGCCTACTGTCATAAGAGAGGATACTATTTAAACCTACCTTATTGTGTTGGGCCTACTGTCATAAAAGAGGATACTATTTAAACCTACCTTGTTACTATGTGTTTGGCCTACTGTCATAAGAGAGGATACTATTTAAACCTACCTTATTGTGTTGGGCCTACTGTCATAAGAGAGGATACTATTTAAACCTACTTTATTGTGTTGGGCCTACTGTCATAACAGAGGATACTATTTAAACCTACCTTATTATGTTGGACCTACTGTTATAAAAGAGGATACTATTAAACTTACCTTATTGTGTTGGGCTACTGTCATAAACGAGGATACTATTTAAAAAACCTACCTTATTGTGTTTTGCCTACTGTCATAAGAGAGGATACTATTTAAACCTACCTTATTGTGTTGGACCTACTGTCATAAAAGAGGATACTATTAAACTTACCTTATTGTGTTGGGCCTACTGTCATAAGAGAGGATACTATTTAAATCTACCTTGTTACTATGTGTTGGGCCTACTGTCATAAGAGAGGATACTATTTAAACCTACCTTGTTACTATGTGTTTGGCCTACTGTAATAAGAGAGGATACTATTTAAACCTACCTTATTGTGTTGGGCCTACTGTCATAAGAGAGGATACTATTTAACCTACTTTATTGTGTTGGGCCTACTGTCATAACAGAGGATACTATTTAAACCCTACCTTATTGTGTTGGACCTACTGTCATAAAAGAGGATACTATTAAACTTACCTTATTGTGTTGGGCTACTGTCATAAAAGAGGATACTATTTAACCTACCTTATTGTGTTTTGCCTACTGTCATAAGAGAGGATACTATTTAAACCTACCTTATTGTGTTGGGCCTACTGTCATAAGAGAGGATACTATTTAAACCTACCTTATTGTGTTGGGCTACTTTTATAAAAGAGGATACTATTTAAACCTACTTTATTGTGTTGGGCCAACTGTCATAAGAGAGGATACTATTTAAACCTACCTTATTGTGTTAGGCCAACCGTCATAAGAGAGGATACTATTTAAACCTACCTTATTGTGTTGGACCTACTGTCATAAGAGAGGATACTATTTAACCTACCCTATTGTGTTGAGCCTACTATCATAAGAGAGGATACTATCTAAACCTACCTTATTGTGTTGGGCCTACTGTCATAAGAGAGGATACTATTTAAACCTACCTTATTGTGTTGGGCCTACTGTCATAAGAGAGGATACTATTTAAACCTACTTTATTGTTTTGGGCCTACTGTCATAAAAGAGGATACTATTTAAACCTACTTTATTGTGTTGGGCCTACTGTCATAAGAGAGGATACTATTTAAACCTACTTTATTGTGTTAGGCCAACCGTCATAAGAGAGGATACTATTTAAACCTACCTTGTTACTATGTGTTTTGCCTACTGTAATAAGAGAGGATACTATTTAAACCTACCTTATTGTGTTGGGCCTACTGTCATAAGAGAGGATACTATTTAACCTACTTTATTGTGTTGGGCCTACTGCCATAACAGAGGATACTATTTAAACCTACCTTATTGTGTTGGACCTACTGTCATAAAAGAGGATACTATTAAACTTACCTTATTGTGTTGGGCCTACTGTCATAAGAGAGGATACTATTTAAACCTACCTTGTTTACTATGTGTTTGGCCTACTGTCATAAGAGAGGATACTATTTAAACCTACCATATTGTGTTGGGCCTACTGTCATAAAAGAGGATACTATTTAACCTACTTTATTGTGTTGGGCCTACTGTCATAAGAGAGGATACTATTTAAACCTACCTTATTGTGTTAGGCCAACCGTCATAAGAGAGGATACTATTTAAACCTACCTTATTGTGTTGGACCTACTGTCATAAGAGAGGATACTATTTAACATACCTTATTGTGTTGGGCCTACTGTCATAAGAGAGGATACTATCTAAACCTACCTTATTATGTGGGGCCTACTGTCATAAGAGAGGATACTATTTAAACCTACCTTATTGTGTTGGGCCTACTGTCATAAGAGAGGATACTATTTAAACCTACTTTATTGTGTTGGGCCTACTGTCATAAGAGAGGATACTATTTAAACCTACCTTATTGTGTTGGACCTACTGTCATAAAAGAGGATACTATTAAACTTACCTTATTGTTTTGGGCTACTGTCATAAACGAGGATACTATTTAACCTACCTTATTGTGTTTTGCCTACTGTCATAAGAGAGGATACTATTTAAACCTACCATATTGTGTTGGGCCTACTGTCATAAAAGAGGATACTATTTAAACCTACTTTATTGTGTTGGGCCTACTGTCATAAGAGAGGATACTATTTAAACCTACCTTATTGTGTTAGGCCAACCGTCATAAGAGAGGATACTATTTAAACCTACCTTATTGTGTTGGACCTACTGTCATAAGAGAGGATACTATTTAACATACCTTATTGTGTTGGGCCTACTGTCATAAGAGAGGATACTATCTAAACCTACCTTATTATGTGGGGCCTACTGTCATAAGAGAGGATACTATTTAAACCTACCTTATTGTGTTGGGCCTACTGTCATATGAGAGGATACTATTTAAACCTTCTTTATTATGTTGGGCCTACTGTCATAAGAGAGGATACTATTTAAACCTACTTTATTGTGTTGGACACACTGTCATAAGAGAGGATACTATTTAAACCTACCTTATTGTGTTGGGCCTACTGTCATAAGAGAGGATACTATTTAAACCTATCTTGTTACTTTGTGTTGGGCCTACTGTCATAAGAGAGGATACTATTTAAACCTATCTTGTTACTATGTGTTGGGCCTACTGTCATAAGAGAGGATACTATTTAAACCTACCTTATTGTGTTGGGCCTACTGTCATAAGAGAGGATACTATTTAAACCTACTTTATTGTGTTGGGCCAACTGTCATAAGAGAGGATACTATTTAAACCTACCTTATTGTGTTAGGCCAACCGTCATAAGAGAGGATACTATTTAAACCTACCTTATTGTGTTGGACCTACTGTCATAAGAGAGGATACTATTTAACCTACCCTATTGTGTTGAGCCTACTATCATAAGAGAGGATACTATCTAAACCTACCTTATTGTGTTGGGCCTACTGTCATAAGAGAGGATACTATTTAAACCTACCTTATTGTGTTGGACCTACTGTCATAAGAGAGGATACTATTTAACATACCTTATTGTGTTGGGCCTACTGTCATAAGAGAGGATACTATCTAAACCTACCTTATTATGTGGGGCCTACTGTCATAAGAGAGGATACTATTTAAACCTACCTTATTGTGTTGGGCCTACTGTCATATGAGAGGATACTATTTAAACCTTCTTTATTATGTTGGGCCTACTGTCATAAGAGAGGATACTATTTAAACCTACTTTATTGTGTTGGGACACTACTGTCATAAGAGAGGATACTATTTAAACCTACCTTATTGTGTTGGGCCTACTGTCATAAGAGAGGATACTATTTAAACCTATCTTGTTACTTTGTGTTGGGCCTACTGTCATAAGAGTAGGATACTATTTAAACCTATCTTGTTACTATGTGTTGGGCCTACTGTCATAAGAGAGGATACTATTTAAACCTACCTTATTGTGTTGGGCCTACTGTCATAAGAGAGGATACTATTTAAACCTACTTTATTGTGTTGGGCCAACTGTCATAAGAGAGGATACTATTTAAACCTACCTTATTGTGTTAGGCCAACCGTCATAAGAGAGGATACTATTTAAACCTACCTTATTGTGTTGGACCTACTGTCATAAGAGAGGATACTATTTAACCTACCCTATTGTGTTGAGCCTACTATCATAAGAGAGGATACTATCTAAACCTACCTTATTGTGTTGGGCCTACTGTCATAAGAGAGGATACTATTTAAACCTACCTTATTGTGTTGGGCCTACTGTCATAAGAGAGGATACTATTTAAACCTACTTTATTGTGTTGGGCCTACTGTCATAAGAGAGGATACTATTTAAACCTACTTTATTGTGTTAGGCCAACCGTCATAAGAGAGGATACTATTTAAACCTACCTTGTTACTATGTGTTTTGCCTACTGTAATAAGAGAGGATACTATTTAAACCTACCTTATTGTGTTGGGCCTACTGTCATAAGAGAGGATACTATTTAACCTACTTTATTGTGTTGGGCCTACTGTCATAACAGAGGATACTATTTAAACCTACCTTATTGTGTTGGACCTACTGTCATAAAAGAGGATACTATTAAACTTACCTTATTGTGTTGGGCCTACTGTCATAAGAGAGGATACTATTTAAATCTACCTTGTTACTATGTGTTGGGCCTACTGTCATAAGAGAGGATACTATTTAAACCTACCTTATTGTGTTGGACCTACTGTCATAAAAGAGGATACTATTAAACTTACCTTATTGTGTTGGGCCTACTGTCGTAAGAGAGGATACTATTTAAACCTACCTTATTGTGTTGTGCCTACTGTCATAAGAGAGGATACTATTTAAACCTACCTTATTGTGTTGGGCCTACTGTCATAAGAGAGGATACTATTTAAACCTACCTTATTGTGTTGGGCCTACTGTCATAAGAGAGGATACTATTTAAACCTATCTTGTTACTATGTGTTGGGCCTACTGTCATAAGAGAGGATACTATTTAAACCTACCTTATTGTGTTGGGCCTACTGTCATAAGAGAGGATACTATTTAAACCTACCTTGTTACTATGTGTTGGGCCTACTGTCATAAGAGAGGATACTATTTAAACCTACCTTGTTACTATGTGTTGGGCCTACTGTCATAAGAGCGTTTCTGATTCTTCAGCTGCAATTCGACTCGGTATGGAACTGTCTTGTGAATCTAGATCGTCATCATCAAAGTCTGTTTGAGCGACACCATGTCGCTTGATGACGTAAGGACTTGGATATCTGTCTGGTTTGGTTGACCCTAATGACGTATTCTCATCGTCCTCTATATACGTATTTTCCTGCACAGTGTCACCCATATCGGCCAGCTCCTTTGCACTACACTGTGGTGTTTCCACTGCCATTGTGTTGTGGAATCGAGAGAAGTCTATCTGATATTGGCCGTTTTCCTTGCGGAATGTAACAAGACGTTCAAATCTATGGCCCCAGAGAATCTCACCAGGGAGGTAAGAACTGCGGGCTTGTGTTGTCATTCCGGTAGACTCCACTATACCTTCGAGGATGATGATGAGTTCAAACTGCTCACGATGGAGATCGTCTGGAGACATCTCCCAGAATGGACTGTCCTCATCAATTTTGTGGACTATGATGACCGGCCAGACCAGAAACAGGCGGTCTTGTCCATCCTCGTATCCTAAGTCCACATCATACTGATACAAGGGTAGTATTTCACCCTCTTTTGTGATTTTCTTTTTTATCACAACTGCACGCACATGTGCCTCAACAATATGAGATTTACGCATGTCACCAACGCGGAATAACAAACACATCTCTCCATCCTGTTTACAGATACATGCATTTTTACTGAACATGAGAGTTTCTGCTCTCTTTTTAGGCCGTGAGAGTTTAGCAAAAACAATACCCGTCATCATAGCTTGACAGATCACACCAAAACACGATTGAATCATCATCACCGTGATCGCCTCGGGACACTCCTCTGTCGTGTGGCGAGAACCGTATCCAATGGTATGTTGTGTCTCTATCGAAAACAAAAGCGCTGACGTAAATGAGCGCATTTCCCTGACACATGGTACCCATTTATCACTATCCATGTTGTCAGGGTCAAGGTCACCGTGTGAAAAGCATATCAACCACCATATTACTGCGAATATAAGCCAACTCAGAATAAAAGCCATTGCAAATAATAAAAGATTATACCTCCATTTTATATCTACTAACGTTGTAAAGATATCGGCCAGAAAACGTCTTCGTCTTTTTCTGATATTAGTCTGTGTAATATTAACTTCTCCGTTTTTATACACTAATCGTCGTCGCATTCGTTTACTGAAGTGTCTGTCTGCCCGTCTGTGTAGCACAGGCCCATTACTCTGTGGTACACTTCTGGCCAGAAATTCTGTGAACGACTCCTGTGAGCCGATTTTGGGGTCGTGTTTGCCATTATCTAAAATGTCCGGCTCCCCAGATTGTAGACCGCTGGTTGGGGGGCCCACCATTGGCCCATACCCAGTTTCCATGACCACTGTCTGCATGAGTTTTAGGATAGTGGCCAGAGCTTTAGCAATGCCAAAGTCCTTGAATCCCACGGACTTCTCCACCTTGGAGGGTAGGATGGCAACTTCCAAAACTGTTGCTATAGCGATGATTTTGGTTGATTTTCATACATATTGTTGAAGATTTAGAACTGAAAAGATAAAAAAGAGAAATAATAAGTAATTCTGATATACCACATTGCATACCCTTAACATCTAATCATAGATATATTTTTTGTTGTAAAAGTTACCTCCCCTACATAAACTGGCCTGAAATGTTCATTGTTGTAAGATCCATCTAATCTACAAATAGATTCTTATTATCCGACACGTATATTCATGTCATGCTTCATTACACTACATGCCTCAGTGAACCCCATCACTAATGTACTCTAACAAAAGCCAGTACATAGTGCCTTTACAATACTAAAAGCTTTTATATATTTTAGGATGATCTAGCTTGGTTTGTCTCATCTCTCTGACATCTAAGTTATACAACAATACAGCCACCTAAGTACAATATCAGTACATCAGAGTTATACAACAATACAGCAGCCAATCATCTATGTACAATATAAGTACCCGCATGGTTACTGCATGTTATAACTGGTCCAATTGTCAACAACCTGCCATGTACAGTGAAACACACCAGCTAGGTCCTGTTTGTTGGAATCGCTGTTCAATAATCTGATAACTGCTGCATCTGCAACATGTCCACAACAGGAAACATCAGTTCTATGTACTGTTCTCACACTGTGTGATGTACTGTTCTCATACACATGTGATGTACTGTTATCACACAAGTGTGATGTACTGTTATCACACAAGTGTGATGTACTGTTCTCACACTGCATGATGTACTGTTCTCACACTGCATGATGTACTGTTCTCACACTGCGTGATGTACTGTTCTCACACTGACACTACTGTTCAATGATGTACTGTTCTCATACTGCATGATGTACTGTTCTCACACGCTGAACGTTCTCACACGTGTGTGATGTACTGTTCTCATACACATGTGATGTACTGTTATCACACAAGTGTGATGTACTGTTCTCACACTGCATGATGTACTGTTCTCACACTGCATGATGTACTGTTCTCACACTGCGTGATGTACTGTTCTCACACACTGCATGATGTACTGTTCTCACACTGTGTGATGTACTGTTCTCACACTGCATGAATGTATACTGTTCTCACACTGCATGATGTACTGTTCTCACACTGCGTGATGTACTGTTCTCACACTGCATGATACTATTCTCATACTGCATGATGTACTGTTCTGTCTCACACTGTGTGATGTACTGTTCTCATACACATGTGATGTACTGTTATCACACAAGTGTGATGTACTGTTATCACACAAGTGTGATGTACTGTTTTCACACTGCATGATGTACTGTTCTCATACTGCATGATGTACTGTTCTCACACTGCGTGATGTACTGTTTCTCCCACACGAGTGAGATGTACTGTTCTCACAATTGTGATGTACTGTTCTCACACTGTATGATATACTGTTCTCACACTTGTGTGATGTACTGTTCTCACACACAAGTGTGATGTACTGTTCTCCATTAGTGTGATGTACTGTTCTCACACTAGCGTGATGTACTGTTCTCTCTCACACTAGTGTGATGTATTGTTCTCACACAAGTGTGATGTACTGTTCTCACACTGTGTGATGTACTGTTCTCACACTGGTGTAATGTACTGTTCTCACACTGCGTGATGTACTGTTCTCACACTAGTGTGATGTACTGTTCTCACACTAGTGTAATGTACTGTTCTCACACTGGCATGATGTGCTGTTCTCACATTAGTGTAATGTACTGTTCTCACACTGGTGTGATGTACTGTTCTCAAAGTGGTGTAGTTTCTGTTCTCACACTGGAGACATAGGATGGTCAAATTTATCACCAGCCCTTCTTTAGGCCTTATATAGCGTTAGCTGCTGATGGGGTACTGAACACAACCAGACATGGCACCAATGTACAAATAAATATACAGTATGTGACTTAAAATGTTTAAAATGTGTTTGATTCCAAGCAACAGTTGTAAAATGAAGGAAAATTGTTTCATAATGTGGTAAGATAATGTTAATCAGAGAACCTTTGAACCAATGACCCTGACAATGACCACTCTCAGTCAACTTCAGTTACTAGTTTTCTGCACATGTTCAAAGTCCAATATGGCCACTGAGCAGCCATTTTGAATCCAATTTCCTTCATTGTGATTGTCTAAAAGAAAACTGACAACTGGATGGAAGAAGGACAGACCAATCGGTGGACAAACTGATGACTATAGGGCACCCAATTCTCAGAGCGAGACCCTAATAATGTTCCACCTGACCATGTTGGTTTCCAATGAGATATAATTTTCTAATTATAAATCCAAGTCCAGGTATTGAATGACTTTTTAGAATCAGGCTGAATATGAAGCCTACAAGTAAACAAAAGTAGAGCAGGCTTTGTTGATGGTGATTCACACAAGTGTACTGGTATGCCCCATATCCTACACACACATTATATAGTTCAGACATGGAAAACTCATTAACCCTCAACTACAAAACCTATAAATTATGTATATCCCCCAATCCCGACCCCCTGGGGTACAGTTACTGGCTACCTTCCCCTCCCCCTTCACATACCAAGCCTTACTTGCTAACAGAAGATGTAAACTAGTAGCTACAATTTCCCTCCTACCCTACCTTTTAGCTACAGTGGTGTGTAGTTATTGAGTTCACATATTAATTCCTTCAGTTATATTTTTCCTCTTATTAAAATAAGAAATTTACCCCCATTCCCAGGGTAAAGTGATTTCTAGCTATTGCTTGCACCTTCGCATGCCGTGCTCTCACCTTAACTTACTTATCCCAACCCCTGAGGTTTTTAACTGATGTTTAGCTAGTGGTGAATTTACTTACTTATCTCCTACTCCCTGGGGTTTTAAGTGATGTCTAGCTATTCCCAACCCCAAGGGTCTAGCTAGAACTAATGCTATGTGTTTCAGTAACTATACAATCGCACCGATGTGTAAAGGTTATACATTTACACATGTAGAGGTTATCTACACATGTAGAGGTTATACATACACACTTGTAGAGGTTATACATACACACATGTAGAGGTTATCTACTCATGTAGAGGTTATACATTTACACATGTAGAGGTTATACATCTACACATGTAGAGGTTATACATTTACACATGTAGAGGTTATACATTTACACATGTAGAGGTTATACATCTACACATGTAGAGGTTATACATTTACACATGTAGAGGTTATACATCTACACATGTAGAGGTAATAACATCATGTAGAGGTTATCATACACATGTAGAGGTTATACACATGTAGAGGTTATACATACTACACATGTAGAGGTTATACATTTACACATGTAGAGGTTATACATCTACACATGTAGAGGTTATACATCGTACACATGTAGAGGTTACATCTACTCATGTACTATACATTTAACACATGTAGAGGTTATACATCTCACACAATGTAGAGGTTATACATTTACACATGTAGAGGTTATACATCTACACATGTAGAGGTTATACATTTACACATGTAGAGGTTATCTACACATGTAGAGGTTATACATCTACACATGTAGAGGTTATACATCGACACATGTAGAGGTTATACATTTACACATGTAGAGGTTATACATCTACACATGTAGAGGTTATACATCTACACATGTAGAGGTTATACATTTACACATGTAGAGGTTATACATCCACACATGTAGAGGTTATACATCTACACATGTAGAGGTTATACATCCACACATGTAGAGGTTATACATCGACACATGTAGAGGTTATACATACACATGTAGAGGTTATACATCTACACATGTAGAGGTTATACATCTACACATGTAGAGGTTATACATATTACACAGTTTATATACACATGTAGAGGTTATACATCTACACATGTAGAGGTTATACATCTACACATGTAGAGGTTTATACATCTACACATGTAGAGGTAATACATTTACACATGTAGAGGATTATACATCTCACACAGGTTATTCTTTTTCACTGTAGAGGTTATACATACACACATGTAGAGGTTATACATCTACACATGTAGAGGTTATACATTTACACATGTAGAGGTTATACATTTACACATGTAGAGGTTATACATTTACACATGTAGAGGTTATACATTTACACATGTAGAGGTTATACATTTACACATGTAGAGGTTATACATTTACACATGTAGAGGTTATACATTTACACATGTAGAGGTTTATACATTGGAGGATACACATGTAGAAGAGGTTATACATCGACACATGTAGAGGTTATCATCTACACATGTAGAGGTTATACATCAACACATGTAGAGGTTATACATTTACACATGTAGAGGTTATACATCTACACATGTAGAGGTTATACATCCACACATGTAGAGGTTATACATTTTACACAGTTAATGATGAGAGGTTATACATTTACACATGTAGAGGTTATACATCTACACATGTAGAGGTTATACATTTACACATGTAGAGGTTATACATTTACACATGTAGAGGTTATACATTTACACATGTAGAGGTTATACATCCACACATGTAGAGGTTATACATCTACACATGTAGAGGTTATACATCTACACATGTAGAGGTTATCTACACATGTAGAGGTTATCTACACATGTAGAGGTTATACATCTACACATGTAGAGGTTATACATCTACACATGTAGAGGTTATACATCTACACATGTAGAGGTTATACATTTACACATGTAGAGGTTATACATCTACACATGTAGAGGTTATACATCTACACATGTAGAGGTTATACATCAACACATGTAGAGGTTATACATTTACACATGTAGAGGTTATACATTTACACATGTAGAGGTTATACATCTACACATGTAGAGGTTATACATTTACACATGTAGAGGTTATACATTTACACATGTAGAGGTTTATCTACACATGTAAGGTTATATCTACACATGTAGAGGTTATCTACACATGGTAAGAGGTTAATCTACACATGTAGAGCAGGTATACATCTACACATGTAGAGGTTATACTATCTACACATGTAGAGGTTATACATCTACACATGTAGAAGGTTATGTTTTGATACATGTAGATTACACAACATACATGTAGAGGTTTATTATCCACATCTGCATGTGATAAGCAGCTCACATCAGGTGTTCTGACAGGTTAGGTAGACATGTTTATACATTACAATACACATGTAATGAGAGTCATACATTTACGTTAGAGTGTTTACACATGTAAGGAGGTTATCACACCACCGCATGTAGAGGGTTAGATATCTCGACATATTACCACAGACCCTCCACCTCTGGGTCGTGAGTGCCATGTGGGGCAGTTGCCAGGTACTTACCACTGGTCAGTGGTTTTTCTTTCCCCCACCAACAAACCCAGCATGTCCATACATGACCCTGGCTGTTGATACGATTTAACACATGTATGAGAGGTTATACAAGAACCCATGTAGAGGTTAACGGTCACACTGATAGAGGTTTGATTCAAATAGTTATACATTGTGTAGATAGGTTATACATTTTACCACATCTCTATGTCTCTTTAGGCTAGTCCTACTCAAGTAGGACCACCATCTCTATGTCTCTGTAGGCTAGTCCTACTCAAAGGACCACCATCACTATGTCTCCTGTACGCTAGCCCTACTCAAGGGACCACCAATCTCTATGTCTCCCTGTAGGCTAGTCCTACTCAAGCTCAAGGACCACCATCTCTATGTCTCTGTAGGCTAGTCCTACTCAAAGGACCACCATCTCTATGTCTCTTAGGCTAGTCCCTACTCAAGGGACCACCATCTCTATGTCTCTGTAGGCTAGCCCTACTCAAGGGACCACCATCTCTATGTCTCTGTAGGCTAGTCCCTACTCAAGGGACCACCATCTCTATGTCTCTGTAGGCTAGCCCTACTCAAGGGACCACCATCTCTATGTCTCTGTAGGCTAGTCCTACTCAAGGGACCACCATCTCTATGTCTCTGTAGCTAGTCCTACTCAAAGGACCACCATCTCTATGTCTCTGTAGGCTTAGTCCTACTCAAGGGACCACCATCTCTATGTCTCTGTAGGCTAGTCCTACTCAAAGGACCACCATCTCTATGTCTCTGTAGGCTAGTCCTACTCAAGGGACCACCATCTCTATGTCTCTGTAGGCTAGTCCTACTCAAGGGACCACCATCTCTATGTCTCTGTAGGCTAGTCCTACTCAAAGGACCACCATCTCTATGTCTCTGTAGGCTAGTCCTACTCAAGGGACCACCATCTCTATGTCTCTGTAGGCTAGTCATACTCAAAGGACCACCATCTCTATGTCTCTGTAGGCTAGTCCTACTCAAGGGACCACCATCTCTATGTCTCTGTAGGCTAGTCCTACTCAAGGGACCACCATCTCTATGTCTCTGTAGGCTAGTCCTACTCAAAGGACCACCATCTCTATGTCTCTGTAGGCTAGTCCTATACTCAAGGGACCACCATCTCTATGTCTCTGTAGGCTAGCCCTACTCAAGGGACCACCATCTCTATGTCTCTGTAGGCTAGTCCTACTCAAAGGACCACCACCATCTCTATGTCTCTTAGGCTAGGGACCACTATCTCTATGTCTCTGTAGGCTAGTCCTACTCAAGGGACCACCATCTCTATGTCTCTGTAGGCTAGTCCCTACTCAAGGGACCACCATCTCTATGTCTCTGTAGGCTAGTCCTACTCAAGGACCACCATCTCTATGTCTCTGTAGGCTAGTCCTACTCAAGGGACCACCATCTCTATGTCTCTGTAGGCTAGTCCTACTCAAAGGACCACCATCTCTATGTCTCTGTAGGCTAGTCCTACTCAAGGGACCACCATCTCTATGTCTCTGTAGGCTAGTCCTACTCAAGGGACCACCATCTCTATGTCTCTGTAGGCTAGTCCTACTCAAAGGACCACCATCTCTATGTCTCTGTAGGCTAGTCCTACTCAAGGGACCACCATCTCTATGTCTCTGTAGGCTAGCCCTACTCAAAGGACCACCATCTCTATGTCTCTGTAGGCTAGCCCTACTCAAGGGACCACCATCTCTATGTCTCTGTAGGCTAGTCCTACTCAAAGGACCACCATCTCTATGTCTCTGTAGGCTAGTCCTACTCAAAGGACCACCATCTCTATGTCTCTGTAGGCTAGTCCTACTCAAAGGACCACCATCTTTATGTCTCTGTAGGCTAGTCCTACTCAAGGGACCACCATCTCTATGTCTCTGTAGGCTAGTCCTATACTCAAGGGACCACCATCTCTATGTCTCTGTAGGCTAGTCCTACTCAAGGGACCACCATCTCTATGTCTCTGTAGGCTAGTCCTACTCAAGGGACCACCATCTCTATGTCTCTGTAGGCTAGCCCTACTCAAAGGGACCACCATCTCTATGTCTCTGTAGGCTAGTCCTACTCAAGGGACCACCATCTCTATGTCTCTGTAGGCTAGTCCTACTCAAGGGACCACCATCTCTATGTCTCTGTAGGCTAGTCCTACTCAAGGGACCACCATCTCTATGTCTCTGTAGGCTAGCCCTACTCAAGGGACCACCATCTCTATGTCTCTGTAGGCTAGCCCTACTCAAGGGACCACCATCTCTATGTCTCTGTAGGCTAGTCCTACTCAAGGGACCACCATCTCTATGTCTCTGTAGGCTAGTCCTACTCAAGGGACCACCATCTCTATGTCTCTGTAGGCTAGCCCTACTCAAGGGACCACCATCTCTATGTCTCTGTAGGCTAGCCCTACTCAAGGGACCACCATCTCTATGTCTCTGTAGGCTAGTCCTACTCAAGGGACCACCATCTCTATGTCTCTGTAGGCTAGTCCTACTCAAGGGACCACCATCTCTATGTCTCTGTAGGCTAGTCCTACTCAAGGGACCACCATCTCTATGTCTCTGTAGGCTAGCCCTACTCAAGGGACCACCATCTCTATGTCTCTGTAGGCTAGTCCTACTCAAGGGACCACCATCTCTATGTCTCTGTAGGCTAGTCCTACTCAAAAGGACCACCATCTCTATGTCTCTGTAGGCTAGCCCTACTCAAGGGACCACCATCTCTATGTCTCTGTAGGCTAGTCCTACTCAAGGGACCACCATCTCTATGTCTCTGTAGGCTAGTCCTACTCAAGGGACCACCATCTCTATGTCTCTGTAGGCTAGTCCTACTCAAGGGACCACCATCTCTATGTCTCTGTAGGCTAGTCCTACTCAAGGGACCACCATCTCTATGTCTCTGTAGGCTAGTCCTACTCAAGGGACCACCATCTCTATGTCTCTTTAGGCTAGCCCTACTCAAGGGACCACCATCTCTATGTCTCTGTAGGCTAGTCCTACTCAAGGGACCACCATCTCTATGTCTCTGTAGGCTAGTCCTACTCAAGGGACCACCATCTCTATGTCTCTGTAGGCTAGTCCTACTCAAGGGACCACCATCTCTATGTCTCTGTAGGCTAGTCCTACTCAAGGGACCACCATCTCTATGTCTCTGTAGGCTAGTCCTACTCAAAGGACCACCATCTCTATGTCTCTGTAGGCTAGCCCTACTCAAGGGACCACCATCTCTATGTCTCTGTAGGCTAGTCCTACTCAAAGGACCACCATCTCTATGTCTCTGTAGGCTAGTCCTACTCAAGGGACCACCATCTCTATGTCTCTGTAGGCTAGTCCTACTCAAAGGACCACCATCTCTATGTCTCTGTAGGCTAGTCCTACTCAAGGGACCACCATCTCTATGTCTCTGTAGGCTAGTCCTACTCAAAGGACCACCATCTCTATGTCTCTGTAGGCTAGTCCTACTCAAGGGACCACCATCTCTATGTCTCTGTAGGCTAGTCCTACTCAAGGGACCACCATCTCTATGTCTCTGTAGGCTAGTCCTACTCAAGGGACCACCATCTCTATGTCTCTGTAGGCTAGTCCTACTCAAAGGACCACCATCTTTATGTCTCTGTAGGCTAGTCCTACTCAAGGGACCACCATCTCTATGTCTCTGTAGGCTAGTCCTATACTCAAGGGACCACCATCTCTATGTCTCTGTAGGCTAGTCCTACTCAAAGGACCACCATCTCTATGTCTCTGTAGGCTAGTCCTACTCAAGGGACCACCATCTCTATGTCTCTGTAGGCTAGTCCTACTCAAGGGACCACCATCTCTATGTCTCTTTAGGCTAGCCCTACTCAAGGGACCACCATCTCTATGTCTCTGTAGGCTAGTCCTACTCAAAGGACCACCATCTCTATGTCTCTGTAGGCTAGTCCTACTCAAGGGACCACCATCTCTATGTCTCTGTAGGCTAGCCTATTCAAGCCCTCCTACTCAAGGGGACCACCATCTCTATGTCTCTGTAAGGCTAGCCCTACTCAAGGGACCACCATCTCTATGTCTCTGTAGGCTAGTCCCTACTCAAGGGACCACCATCTCTATGTCTCTGTAGGCTAGTCCTACTCAAGGGACCACCATCTCTATGTCTCTGTAGGCTAGTCCTACTCAAGGGACCACCATCTCTATGTCTCTGTAGGCTAGTCCTACTCAAGGGACCACCATCTCTATGTCTCTGTAGGCTAGTCCTACTCAAAGGACCACCATCTCTATGTCTCTGTAGGCTAGTCCTACTCAAGGGACCACCATCTCTATGTCTCTGTAGGCTAGTCCTACTCAAGGGACCACCATCTCTATGTCTCTGTAGGCTAGCCCTACTCAAGGGACCACCATCTCTATGTCTCTGTAGGCTAGTCCTACTCAAGGGACCACCATCTCTATGTCTCTGTAGGCTAGCCCTACTCAAGGGACCACCATCTCTATGTCTCTGTAGGCTAGCCCTACTCAAGGGACCACCATCTCTATGTCTCTGTAGGCTAGTCCTACTCAAAGGACCACCATCTCTATGTCTCTGTAGGCTAGTCCTACTCAAGGGACCACCATCTCTATGTCTCTGTAGGCTAGCCCCTACTCAAGGGACCACCATCTCTATGTCTCTGTAGGCTAGTCCTACTTCAAGGGACCACCATCTCTATGTCTCTGTAGGCTAGTCCTACTCAAGGGACCACCATCTCTATGTCTCTGTAGGCTAGCCCTACTCAAGGGACCACCATCTCTATGTCTCTGTAGGCTAGTCCCTACTCAAAGGGACCACCATCTCTATGTCTCTGTAGGCTAGTCCTACTCAAGGGACCACCATCTCTATGTCTCTGTAGGCTAGTCCTACTCAAGGGACCACCATCTCTATGTCTCTGTAGGCTAGCCCTACTCAAGGGACCACCATCTCTATGTCTCTGTAGGCTAGTCCTACTCAAGGGACCACCATCTCTATGTCTCTGTAGGCTAGTCCTACTCAAGGGACCACCATCTCTATGTCTCTGTAGGCTTTTAGATCCTACTCAAGGGACCACCATCTCTATGTCTCTGTAGGCTAGCCCTACTCAAAGGACCACCATCTCTATGTCTCTGTAGGCTAGTCCTACTCAAGGGACCACCATCTCTATGTCTCTGTAGGCTAGTCCTACTCAAGGGACCACCATCTCTATGTCTCTGTAGGCTAGTCCTACTCAAAGGACCACCATCTCTATGTCTCTGTAGGCTAGTCCTACTCAAGGGACCACCATCTCTATGTCTCTGTAGGCTAGCCCTACTCAAGGGACCACCATCTCTATGTCTCTGTAGGCTAGCCCTACTCAAGGGACCACCATCTCTATGTCTCTGTAGGCTAGCCCTACTCAAGGGACCACCATCTCTATGTCTCTGTAGGCTAGTCCTACTCAAAGGACCACCATCTCTATGTCTCTGTAGGCTAGTCCTACTCACAAGGGACCACCATCTCTATGTCTCTGTAGGCTAGTCCTACTCAAGGGACCACCATCTCTATGTCTCTGTAGGCTAGTCCTACTCAAGGGACCACCATCTCTATGTCTCTGTAGGCTAGTCCTACTCAAGGGACCACCATCTCTATGTCTCTGTAGGCTAGTCCTACTCAAAGGGACCACCATCTCTATGTCTCTGTAGGCTAGTCCTACTCAAGGGACCACCATCTCTATGTCTCTGTAGGCTAGTCCTACTCAAAGGACCCACCATCTCTATGTCTCTGTAGGCTAGTCTACTCAAGGGACCCACCATCCCTATGTTCCCTACTTAATGGACTCTCGTAGGTAGTCCGACTACCAAGGGAACCACCATCTCTATGTCATCTGTAGGCTAGTCCTACTACTCATAGGGACCACTCAAAAGGACCATCCCTATGTCTCTATTAGGCTAGTCCTACTCAAAGGGACCACCATTTTACATCTATGTCTCTGTTGGAATGCCCTACTCAAAGAACCATCACCCGTATATGTTTTCCATTGGCTAGCCCTACTCAAAGACAATTTTCACTGAATTTATGCTGGGCTTACTCAGTAGCTGAACTAATCATTGGCTATCAATAATGTTGATATTGTCCTGGAGTACAGTGTGTGATATTGACAGATGCGTAGATTTACATTATAGAGGGCTATAAGAATGGGTTGAGCCTGACGGGTTTCTAGAGTACAGTGATGATATGGAACAGAAGATTTACATTATAGATGGCTATAAGGAATGGGTCTGAGCCTGAAGGTTTATAGAGTACAGTGATGATATGACAGAGATTTACATTATAGATGGCTATAAGGAATGGGTCTGAGCCTGAAGGTTTATAGAGTACAGTGATGATATGACAGAGATTTACATTATAGATGGCTATAAGGAATGGGTCTGAGCCTGAAGGTTTATAGAGTACAGTGATGATATGACAGAGATTTACATTATAGATGGCTATAAGGAATGGGAACAGTGATGATATAGACAGAGATTTACATAAATAGATGGGCTATAAGGAATGGGTCTGAGCCTGAAGAAGGTTTATAGAGTACAGTGATGATATGACAGAGATTTTACATAATAGGATGGGTCTGAGCCTGAAGCAGGTTTTGTATAGAGTTTTACAGTGCTGGTCGCCGAAGAATAACATTATCGCAGGTATAAGGATGGGATATATATAACCCCCCCCCCCCCCCACCCCCACCCACCCCCCCCCCCCTCGGCAACCCGTGGTTGATGATATGACAGAGATTTACATTATAGATGGCTATAAGGAATGGGAACAGTGATGATATGACAGAGATTTACATTATAGATGGCTATAAGGAATGGGTCTGAGCCTGAAGAAGGTTTATAGAGTACAGTGATGATATGACAGAGATTTACATTATAGATGGCTATAAGGAATGGGTCTGAGCCTGAAGAAGGTTTATAGAGTACAGTGATGATATGACAGAGATTTACATTATAGATGGCTATAAGGAATGGGAACAGTGATGATATGACAGAGATTTACATTATAGATGGCTATAAGGAATGGGTCTGAGCCTGAAGAAGGTTTATAGAGTACAGTGATGATATGACAGAGATTTACATTATAGATGGCTATAAGGAATGGGTCTGAGCCTGAAGAAGGTTTATAGAGTACAGTGATGATATGACAGCGATTTACATTATAGATGGCTATAAGGAATGGGTCTGAGCCTGAAGAAGGTTTATAGAGTACAGTGATGATATGACAGCGATTTACATTATAGATGGCTATAAGGAATGGGTCTGAGCCTGAAGGAAGGTTTATAGAGTACAGTGATGATACTCAGAAGATTTACCAGTATACTCTATGTCTCTGTAGGCTAGTCCTACTCAAAGGACCACAATTTCTTTGTCTTCATAGAGTGAGTCCTAACTTCAAGGGACCATCATCTCTATGGCTACTCAAATGGAATGGGTCTCTTGTCTCTGTTTTTTTTGGCATAGCCTACTCAATGAACCATCACCGTATATGTTTCCATTGGCTTTAGCCCTACTCAATGGGCAATTTTTCATGAAATATACAGATGTAAAACTAGTTAGAAACTAATCTATCATATCCAAATAATGTTGATATTGTTCTGGAGGGAACAAAGTGACTGGCTTAGATGGTAGATTTACATATTTGATGGCTATAAGGAATGGGTCTGAGCTGAAGGTTTGAGAGTACAGTGATGATATGACAGAGAGATTTACATTATAGATGGCTATAAGGAATGGGTCTGAGCCTGAAGAAGGTTTATAGAGTACAGTGATGATATGACAGAGATTTACATTATAGATGGCTATAAGGAATGGGTTTCACAGTGATGAAGAAGGTTTATAGAGTACAGGTGATGATATGACAGAGATTTACATTATAGATGGCTATAAGGAATGGGTCTGAGCCTGAAGAAGGTTTATAGAGTACAGTGATGATTATGACAGAGATTTACATTATAGATGGCTATAAGGAATGGGTCTGAGCCTGAAAGAAGGTTTATATAGAGTACAGTGATGATATGACAGAGATTTACATTATAGATGGCTATAAGGAATGGGTCTGAGCCTGAAGAAGGTTTATAGAGTACAGTGATGATATGACAGAGATTTACATTATAGATGGCTATAAGGAATGGGTCTGAGCCTGAAGGTTTATAGAGTACAGTGATGATATGACAGAGATTTACATTATAGATGGCTATAAGGAATGGGTCTGAGCCTGAAGAAGGTTTATAGAGTACAGTGATGATATGACAGCGATTTACATTATAGATGGCTATAAGGAATGGGTCTGAGCCTGAAGAAGGTTTATAGAGTACAGTGATGATATGACAGAGATTTACATTATAGATGGCTATAAGGAATGGGTCTGAGCTGAGCCTGAAGAAGGTTTATAGAGTACAGTGATGATATGACAGAGATTTACATTATTAGATGGCTATAAGGAATGGGAACAGTGATGATATGACAGAGATTTACATTAAAGATGGCTATAAGGAATGGGGTCTGAGCCTTGAAGAAGGTTTATAGAGTACAGTGATGATATGACAGAGATTTACATTATAGATGGCTATAAGGGAATGGGTCTGAGCCTGATAGGTTTATAGAGTACAGTGATGATATGACAGAGATTTACATTATAGATGGCTATAAGGAATGGGTCTGAGCCTGAAGAAGGTTTATAGAGTACAGTGATGATATGACAGAGATTTACATTATAGATGGCTATAAGGAATGGGTCTGAGCCTGAAGGTTTATAGAGTACAGTGATGATATGACAGAGATTTACATTATAGATGGCTATAAGGAATGGGTCTGAGCCTGAAGAAGGTTTATAGAGTACAGTGATGATATGACAGAGATTTACATTATAGATGGCTATAAGGAATGGGTCTGAGCCTGAAGGTTTATAGAGTACAGTGATGATATGACAGAGATTTACATTATAGATGGCTATAAGGAATGGGAACAGTGATAGAAGGTTTATAGATACAGAGATGACAGAGATTTACATTATAGATGGCTATAAGGAATGGGTCTGAGCCTGAAGAAGGTTTATAGAGTACAGTGATGATATGACAGAGATTTACATTATAGATGGCTATAAGGAATGGGAACAGTGATGATATGACAGAGATTTACATTATAGATGGCTATAAGGAATGGGAACAGTGATGATATGACAGAGATTTACATTATAGATGGCTATAAGGAATGGGTCTGAGCCTGAAGAAGGTTTATAGAGTACAGTGATGATATGACAGAGATTTACATTATAGATGGCTATAAGGAATGGGTCTGAGCCTGAAGAAGGTTTATAGAGTACAGTGATGATATGACAGAGATTTACATTATAGATGGCTATAAGGAATGGGTCTGAGCCTTAAGGAATGGGTGATGTGATGATATGACAGAGATTTACATTATAGATGGCTATAAGGAATGGGTCTGAGCCTGAAGGTTTATAGAGTACAGTGATGATATGACAGAGATTTACATTATAGATGGCTATAAGGAATGGGTCTGAGCCTGAAGAAGTTTATAGAGTACAGTGATGATATGACAGAGATTTACATTATAGATGGCTATAAGGAATGGGTCTGAGCCTGAAGAAGGTTTATAGAGTACAGTGATGATATGACAGAGATTTACATTATAGATGGCTATAAGGAATGGGTCTGATGACTGAGACAGAGATGATGATAAGAAGGTTTATAGAGTACAGTGATGATATGACAGAGATTTACATAGATGGCTATAAGGAATGGGTCTGAGCCTGACGAAGGTTTATAGAGTACAGTGATGATATGACAGAGATTTACATTATAGATGGCTATAAGGAATGGGTCTGAGCCTGAAGAAGAAGGTTTATAGAGTACAGTGATGATATGACAGAGATTTACATTATAGATGGCTATAAGGAATGGGAACAGTGATGATATGACAGAGATTTACATTATAGATGGCTATAAGGAATGGGTCTGAGCCTGAAGAAGGTTTATAGAGTACAGTGATGATATGACAGAGATTTACATTATAGATGGCTATAAGGAATGGGAACAGTGATGATATGACAGAGATTTACATTATAGATGGCTATAAGGAAGAAGAAAACAGTGATGATATGACAGAGATTTACATTATAGATGGCTATAAGGAATGGGTCTGAGTCTGAAGAAGGTTTATAGTACATTATAGATGGCTATAAGGAATGGGAACAGTGATGATATGACAGAGATTTACATTATAGATGGCTATAAGGAATGGGAACAGTGATGATATGACAGAGATTTACATTATAGATGGCTATAAGGAATGGGTCTGAGCCTGAAGAAGGTTTATAGAGTACAGTGATGATATGACAGAGATTTACATTATAGATGGCTATAAGGAATGGGTCTGAGCCTGAAGAAGGTTTATAGAGTACAGTGATGATATGACAGAGATTTACATTATAGATGGCTATAAGGAATGGGTCTGAGCCTGAAGAAGGTTTATAGAGTACAGTGATGATATGACAGAGATTTACATTATAGATGGCTATAAGGAATGGGTCTGAGCCTGAAGAAGTTTTATATAGAGTACAGTGATGATATGACAGAGATTTACATTATAGATGGCTATAAGGAATGGGTTTGAGCCTGAAGAAGGTTTATATAGAGTACAGTGATGATATGACAGAGATTTACATTATAGATGGCTATAAGGAATGGGTCTGAGCCTGAAGAAGGTTTATAGAGTACAGTGATGATATGACAGAGATTTACATTATAGATGGCTATAAGGAATGGGAACAGTGATGATATGACAGAGATTTACATTATAGATGGCTATAAGGAATGGGTCTGAGCCTGAAGAAGGTTTATAGAGTACAGTGATGATTATGACAGAGATTTACATTATAGATGGCTATAAGGAATGGGTTCTGAGCCTGAAGAAGGTTTATTGATATAGGACAGTAGATGGTTATAAGGAGAAATGATATGACAGAGATTTACATTATAGATGGCTATAAGGAATGGGTCTGAGCCTGAAGGTTTATAGAGTACAGTGATGATATGACAGAGATTTACATTATAGATGGCTATAAGGAATGGGTCTGAGCCTGAAGAAGTTTTGTATAGAGTACAGTGATAAGGAATGGGTCTGAGCCTGAAGAAGGTTTATAGAGTACAGTGATGATATGACAGAGATTTACATTATAGATGGCTATAAGGAATGGGTCTGAGCCTGAAGAAGGTTTATAGAGTACAGTGATGATATGACAGAGATTTACATTATAGATGGCTATAAGGAATGGGAACAGTGATGATATGACAGAGATTTACATTATAGATGGCTATAAGGAATGGGTCTGAGCCTGAAGAAGGTTTATAGAGTACAGTGATGAAATGACAGCGATTTACATTATAGATGGCTATAAGGAATGGGTCTGAGTCTGAAGAAGGTTTATATAGAGTACAGTGATGAAATGACAGGGTTAATATATTACCTGTTTGATTAGCACAGTTACTGCTGAAGGTGATCGATGAACAGCGCAAATAGTAAAGTGATTTAATTAATACCTGTGAACACTCAATAAACTAGTCCAGTCACATGATGTCCACAGAACATACCAGTAAAAACGTTCATATTACTCAAAGATGTCACAATAATAAATCTTTTCCCTGCTTTCCAAACTTTTTCAAACATACGAAATATAAAATTTGAGACAGCTCACTTTAGTACTTTCAGAGAAACAGTGGTTACAACAAACTTCTAAGATGTGTCTCTATACAACAGACACATTGCTAACAGCCTACACTGTGTCTCTATACAACATACACATTGCTAACAGCCTACACTGTGTCTCTATACAACATACACATTGCTAACAGCCTACACTGTGTCTCTATACAACATACACATTGCTAACAGCCTACACTGTGTCTCTATACAACATACACATTGCTAACAGCCTACACTGTGTCTCTATACAACATACACATTGCTAACAGCCTACACTGTGTCTCTACACACAACATACACATACAACATTTGCTAACAGCCTACACTGTGTCTCTATACTGTGTCTCTATACAACATACACACATTGCTAACAGCCTACACTGTGTCTCTACACATACAACAGACACACTTGCTACATTGCTAACGCACACTGTGTCTCTACAACTGTGTATACAACTGTGTCTCTATACAACATACACATTGCTAACAGCCTACACTGTGTCTCTATACAACAGACACATTGCTAACAGCCTACACTGTGTCTCTATACAACATACACATTGCTAACAGCCTACACTGTGTCTTTGTGCAACATACACATTATTTGAACCGTTTTCCTCTCAAACAATGATGAACTATATTTCACAAACAAGCATCAACCTCATAATTCATTTTACTTTAACTTCCAGATAACCAGAACATGTTCAAAATGATGAGTTAATATTGCCCTACCCCAATAAAACCTTCATTATGGCTATAAAACTGGAGATCTTTTTCTACAATCACCAGTCAGCACCACCTGGTGATGATAATCGATAGGTGCTGCCACCTACCTAATGTCATCTTGGGGTCATCTTGGGGTCATGTAGCAAAGGCAACCTATAACCCCTCTCCATTGTTCATTAGGAAACAGTTGTAACATCTTTGGTGGCCTTGGGATGGTTCTCATCCTTCATCTAATTTTATGGATGTTAGCAATCTATAGGTGGGCTAGCATTGATCCAATACAGACCAACCTATTACAAAGAAGCACTTACTATACTATCAATTCACAAAGAAAAAAAATTGACCTTTCCATCGCCGCTAATGGGAGGGTGATAGTGTCAGAGGGTAGTAAGTCTCCAGACTAATGTTACGTAATCTGTGTTCCAGTCCAACCTTATAACCAGATTTTCTTCCTTATCATCAATTCTCACAACTTCAGTCATCGGTTCTCACAATTTGTAATCAGTTCTCACAATTTGTAATCAGTTCTCACAATTTGTAATCAGTACTCACAACTTTAATAAGCAATTTCATATAACATAACAATAATTTGCAATGTGATTCAGCAAGCTCTTTCAACTTATAAGGTATCACAAGTAAATCAGACAAACAGCAAATACTGATTTTGTTGTACTAAGATATGTTTCTTGGCAGATACATACAGGTGCAAAAAAACAGGTATTTTCCTAAAATAGCACCGGTTGTGCAATTGGACATCTGATTTCATGATTTCACACACACGTCAAATTTTTAACGGTTTAAAGTTTGAAATTTTTGAGTTAAGTATCAGGTTAGTGTGTCTGACATATTTGACATTAGTTCAACTGGAAATTAATTATTTGTCCGAGTCATTCGTAATAGGACATTGCAACTGTACAACATATATAAAGAGCTTGGACCTGACACCAAGCTTTAGTGACTTCCCGTGGACCTGACACCAAGCTTTAGTGACTTCCCGTGGACCTGACACCGAGCTTTAGTGACTTCCCGTGGACCTGACACCGAGCTTTAGTGACTTCCCGTGGACCTGACACCAAGCTTTAGTGACTTCCCATGGACCCGACACCAAGCTTTAGTGACTTCCCGTGGACCTGACACCGAGCTTTAGTGACTTCCCGTGGACCTGACACCGAGCTTTAGTGACTTCCCGTGGACCTGACACCGAGCTTTAGTGACTTCCCGTGGACCTGACATCAAGCTTTAGTGACTTCCCGTGGACCTGACACCGAGCTTTAGTGACTTCCCGTGGACCTGACACTGAGCTTTAGTGACCTCACTATAGACTATAGACATTATGGTAGAGAGACAAGAGATTAACCATAAACAGGAACTGTCTGGTAACACAGTGATAGAAGTACATAAATAAAGACATTCCTTGCCCAGCTGACATAAAGAATCCTGTTTGTAGATGGGTGAGGATATTGGTAATATAGCACAACATTTATTTTCTAGCTGTCAGCAGAATAAACCTGAGCATGTTTCTAGTTTTTGGACCGACTTCCTCCCCACACATTCCACTACAATGACCTGTATAATTCTCCCAGTACTGCTCCCCTTCTCTGCCCATAGATCCCTATAAAGTGTTTAACTAGTGAACTGGTATACTATATCAACTAGTGAACTGTTATACTTTATCAACTAGTGAACTGTTATACTATATCAACTAGTGAACTGTTATACTATAACAACTAGTGAACTGTTATACTATATCAACTAGTGAACTGTTGTTATACTATATCAACTAGTGAACTGTTATACTATATCAACTAGTGAACTGTTATACTATATCAACTAGTGAACTGTTATACTATATCAACTAGTGAACTGTTATACTATATCAACTATTGAATTGTTATACTATATCAACTATTAAACTGTTATACTATATCAAATATTGAACTGTTATACTATGACACTTAGTGAACTGTTATACTATATCAACTAGTGAACTGTTATACTATAACAACTAGTGAACTATTATACTATATCAACTAGTGAACTGTTATACTATATCAACTAGTGAACTGTTATACTATATCAACTAGTGAACTGTTATACTATATCAACTATTAAACTGTTATACTATATCAACTAGTGAACTGTTATACTATATCAACTATTGAACTGGTATACTATATCAACTAGTGAACTGTTATACTATATCAACTATTGAACTGTTATACTATGACACTTAGTTAACTGTTATACTATTGCATATATACCTTTTGTAACTGCTCTGTATTCTATATTACTGCCATGTACTCTATATAAATGACTTTATACATTTGTAGTATAAGCCTAAGGTTTTATCTGCTGATCAAACATATGGAGCAATAGATTACAGATATTGTTTGTAAACACTGGTAATCAACCGTTGTTCAAATTAACCATTATTCTAATTAAGTTGTCTAATACACCAAAGACTGTGACAGGATTGGCTGGGTAACCAGCAGGTACATTGTGTAAACCGCTGACCCGTACTGACCTCTTTTGTCAATGTAATCCGGACTCTCATCACATCAATCACGTAGTAGTTATACAACTTTGTCAGGGTTATCTCCCTTTGCAGATTAATCATAATGCATTATATCGTATTAGAGTTGTCATAGGGTTATAATGTCTTCTAAAATCTGGTCTAACTTTGATTCAATGGTTATCATAATGATTTTTGTCTAACTATTATAAATATAAATATAATAAATGGAACTTAATACAGCAAATAGAGGACATTTGTGAGTTCTCTCCCTTTGATATTTGAAACAATGCATTACATAATATTGTTATTTAAAGTTCTCCCAGCACTGTTCAAGATCTGGCAGGCTATCGATTTATATAAGTACTTTTTATGACAGAGATTGGTAATTAAAGATAAGTTTCTTTTGATCAATATTATACCTTAAACTAGGCATATATCAGAGGTGGATCAGAACTTAATTATCTTAGAGTAACTGACAATAAAATTCTCTTACAAGGATAGGAAAAAATGAAAAAGATAATAATTTAAAAACTGAAAACTTGAGGTTGGAATGGATTATTTTGTTACCACCCTTAAAACCTGAATAAACAGTTATCTTCCTTGACCACTGAATCACCAGAATCACTTCCCTTAATTGTATTAACACTCAAATCCACAAAATTATCTCCATTAACAACAACTGAATCTATGGTTATCATCCTTGATACCTGAATCCACAGAGTTATCTTCCCTTAATCTCTTTCCTCAGATTCTCATTATAAGGATAACCTTGAGTTGCCAGAGGCAGCTGTCGACTTTAGACACAGCGAAGTAAAACAGGCCAGATTTCTATTCTGGATGCAGACAAATGACAGTAGCGACATACACCATGTACCTATGAAGCTCCACCCATTTCCTTAGCCAATTCATACCTTATTATTGAAATCTGGATACAACATTTACCTGTCCCACTGTCTGGTTACCTCTCTGTGACCAAACTTGATACCTACTAATTAGTATTAGCACACAAGGAAAGGTTTGGCAATGAAGCCTGGATCAGAGATAATTCACTGATATTACATTCCACAGAGGTAGAAGGTAATGGTCTATGTGTATCTGACACACATATAGATATAACACTAGGTATAGTCTATGTGTATCTGACACACATATAGATATAACACTAGGTATAGTCTATGTGTATCTGACTAGGTGTAGTCTATGTGTATCTGACACACATATAGATACAACACTAGGTATAGTCTATGTGTATCTGACACACATATAGATATAACACTAGGTATAGTCTATGTGTATCTGACACACATATAGATATAACACTAGGTATAGTCTATGTGTATCTGACACACATATAGATATAACACTAGGTATAGTCTATGTGTATCTGACACACATATAGATACAACACTAGGTATAGTCTATGTGTATCTGACACACATATAGATACAACACTAGGTATAGTCTATGTGTATCTGACACACATATAGATATAACACTAGGTATAGTCTATGTGTATCTGACACACATATAGATATAACACTAGGTATAGTCTATGTGTCTATGTGTATCTGACACACACATATAGATATAACACTAGGTATAGTCTATGTGTCTATGTGTATCTGACACACATATAGATATAACACTAGGTATAGTCTATGTGTATCTGACACACATATAGATATAACACTAGGTATAGTCTATGTGTATCTGACACACATATAGATATAACACTAGGTATAGTCTATGTGTATCTGACACACATATAGATATAACACTAGGTATAGTCTATGTGTATCTGACACACATATAGATATAACACTAGGTATAGTCTATGTGTATCTGACACACATATAGATATAACACTAGGTATAGTCTATGTGTATCTGACACACATATAGATACAAACCTAGGTATAGTCTATGTGTATCTGACACACATATAGATACAACACTAGGTATAGTCTATGTGTATCTGACACCACATATAGATATAACACTAGGTATAGTCTATGTGTATCTGACACACATATAGATATAACACTAGGTATAGTCTATGTGTATCTGACACACATATAGATACAACACTAGGTATAGTCTATGTGTATCTGACACACATATAGATATAACACTAGGTATAGTCTATGTGTATCTGACACACATATAGATATAACACTAGGTATAGTCTATGTGTATCTGACACACATATAGATATAACACTAGGTATAGTCTATGTGTATCTGACACACATATAGATATAACACTAGGTATAGTCTATGTGTATCTGACACACATATATAGATATAACACTAGGTATAGTCTATGTGTATCTGACACACATATAGATATAACACTAGGTATAGTCTATGTGTATCTGACACACATATAGATATAACACTAGGTATAGTCTATGTGTATCTGACACACATATAGATACAACACTAGGTATAGTCTATGTGTATCTGACACACATAGATAAACACTAGGTATAGTCTATGTGTATCTGACACACATATAGATATAACACTAGGTATAGTCTATGTGTATCTGACACACACATATAGATATAACACTAGGTATAGTCTATGTATCTGACACACATATAGATATACTGACACTAGTGTATCTATAGATACAACACTAGGTATAGTCTATGTGTATCTGACACACATATAGATACAACACTAGGTATAGTCTATGTGTATCTGACACACATATAGATATAACACTAGGTATAGTCTATGTGTATCTGACACACATATAGATACAACACTAGGTATAGTCTATGTGTATCTGACACACATATAGATATAACACTAGGTATAGTCTATGTGTATCTGACACACATATAGATACAACACTAGGTATAGTCTATGTGTATCTGACACACATATAGATATAACACACTAGGTATAGTCTATGTGTATCTGACACACATATAGATATAACACTAGGTATAGTCTATGTGTATCTGACACACATATAGATACAAACCTAGGTATAGTCTATGTGTATCTGACACACATATAGATACAACACTAGGTATAGTCTATGTGTATCTGACACACATATAGATATAACACTAGGTATAGTCTATGTGTATCTGACACACATATAGATACAACACTAGGTATAGTCTATGTGTATCTGACACACATATAGATACAACACTAGGTATAGTCTATGTGTATCTGACACACATATAGATACAACACTAGGTATAGTCTATGTGTATCTGACACACATATAGATACAACACTAGGTATAGTCTATGTGTATCTGACACACATATAGATATAACACTAGGTATAGTCTATGTGTATCTGACACACATATAGATACACCACTAGGTATAGTCTATGTGTATCTGACACACATATAGATACAACACTAGGTATAGTCTATGTGTATCTGACACACATATAGATATAACACTAGGTATAGTCTATGTGTATCTGACACACATATAGATATAACACACTAGGTATAGTCTATGTGTATCTGACACACATATAGATACAACACTAGGTATAGTCTAAATGTGTATATCTGACACACATATAGATACAACACTAGGTATAGTCTATGTGTATCTGACACACATATAGATATAACAACACTAGGTATAGTCTATGTGTATCTGACACACATATAGATACAACACTAGGTATAGTCTATGTGTATCTGACACACATATAGATACAACACTAGGTATAGTCTATGTGTATCTGACACACATATAGATATAACACTAGGTATAGTCTATGTGTATCTGACACACATATAGATACAACACTAGGTATAGTCTATGTGTATCTGACACACATATAGATATAACACTAGGTATAGTCTATGTGTATCTGACACACATATAGATACAACACTAGGTATAGTCTATGTGTATCTGACACACATATAGATATAACACTAGGTATAGTCTATGTGTATCTGACACACATATAGATACAACACTAGGTATAGTCTATGTGTATCTGACACACATATAGATATAACACTAGGTATAGTCTATGTGTATCTGACACACATATAGATACAACACTAGGTATAGTCTATGTGTATCTGACACACATATAGATACAACACTAGGTATAGTCTATGTGTATCTGACACACATATAGATACAACACTAGGTATAGTCTATGTGTATCTGACACACATATAGATACAAACCTAGGTATAGTCTATGTGTATCTGACACACATATAGATACAACACTAGGTATAGTCTATGTGTATCTGACACACATATAGATATAACACTAGGTATAGTCTATGTGTATCTGACACACATATAGATATAACACTAGGTATAGTCTATGTGTATCTGACACACATATAGATACAACACTAGGTATAGTCTATATGTATTGACCCTATGATAAACATAGGTATTCTATGTGTATCTGACACACATATAGATAAACACTAGGTATAGTCTATGTGTATCTGACACACATATAGATACACACCAGGTATAGTCTTACATGACTCTGATCTATATGTCCACTATACGAGGCCTGACACCTAGCTACTTACATCACTCTGATCTCAATGTCCACTATACAGGCCTGACACCTAGCACTTACATCATACTCTGATCTCAATGTCCACTATACAAGGCCTGACACCTAGCTCTTACATCACTCTGATCTCAATGTCCACTATACAAGGCCTGACACCTAGCTCTTACATCACTCTGATCTCAATGTCCACTATACAAGGCCTGACACCTAGCTCTTACATCACTCTGATCTCAATGTCCACTATACAAGAGGCCTGACACCTAGCTCTTACATCACTCTGATCTCAATGTCCATTATACAAGGCCTGACACCTAGCTCTTACATCACTCTGATCTCAATGTCCACTATACGAGGCCTGACACCTAGCTCTTACATCACTCTGATCTCAATGTCCATTATACGAGGCCTGACACCTAGCTCTTACATCACTCTGATCTCAATGTCCACTATACAAGGCCTGACACCTAGCTCTTACATCACTCTGATCTCAATGTCCACTATACAAGGCCTGACACCTAGCTCTTACATCACTCTCATCTCAATGTCCACTATACAAGGCCTGACACCTAGCTCTTACATCACTCTGATCTCAATGTCCACTATACAAGGCCTGACACCTAGCTCTTACATCACTCTGATCTCAATGTCCACTATACAAGGCCTGACACCTAGCTCTTACATCACTCTGATCTCAATGTCCACTTTACAAGGCCTGACACCTAGCTCTTACATCACTCTGATCTCAATGTCCACTATACGAGGCCTGACACCTAGCTCTTACATCACTCTGATCTCAATGTCCACTATACGAGGCCTGACACCTAGCTCTTACATCACTCTGATCTCAATGTCCACTATACAAGGCCTGACACCTAGCTCTTACATCACTCTGATCTCAATGTCCACTATACAAGGCCTGACACCTAGCTCTTACATCACTCTGATCTCAATGTCCATTATACGAAGGCCTGACACCTAGCTCTTACATCACTCTGATCTCAATGTCCACTATACGAGGCCTGACACCTAGCTCTTACATCACTCTGATCTCAATGTCCACTATACAAGGCCTGACACCTAGCTCTTACATCACTCTGATCTCAATGTCCACTATACAAGGCCTGACACCTAGCTCTTACATCACTCTGATCTCAATGTCCACTATACAGGCCTGACACCTAGCTCTTACATCACTCTGATCTCAATGTCCACTATACAAGGCCTGACACCTAGCTCTTACATCACTCTGATCTCAATGTCCACTATACAAGGCCTGACACCTAGCTCTTACATCACTCTGATCTCAATGTCCACTATACAAGGGCCTGACACCTAGCTCTTACATCACTCTGATCTCAATGTCCACTATACGAGGCCTGACACCTAGCTCTTACATCACTCTGATCTCAATGTCCACTATACAAGGCCTGACACCTAGCTCTTACATCACTCTGATCTCAATGTCCACTATATAAGGCCTGACACCTAGCTCTTACATCACTCTGATCTCAATGTCCACTATACAAGGCCTGACACCTAGCTCTTACATCACTCTGATCTCAATGTCCACTATATAAGGCCTGACACCTAGCTCTTACATCACTCTGATCTCAATGTCCACTATACGAGGCCTGACACCTAGCTCTTACATCACTCTGATCTCAATGTCCACTATACGAGGCCTGACACCTAGCTCTTACATCACTCTGATCTCAATGTCCACTATACAAGGCCTGACACCTAGCTCTTACATCACTCTGATCTCAATGTCCACTATACAAGGCCTGACACCTAGCTCTTACATCACTCTGATCTCAATGTCCACTATACAAGGCCTGACACCTAGCTCTTACATCACTCTGATCTCAATGTCCACTATACACGAGGCCTGACACCTAGCTCTTACATCACTCTGATCTCAATGTCCACTATATAAGGCCTGACACCTAGCTCTTACATCACTCTGATCTCAATGTCCACTATACAAGGCCTGACACCTAGCTCTTACATCACTCTGATCTCAATGTCCACTATATAAGGCCTGACACCTAGCTCTTACATCACTCTGATCTCAATGTCCACTATAGAGGCCTGACACCTAGCTCTTACATCACTCTGATCTCAATGTCCACTATACAAGGCCTGACACCTAGCTCTTACATCACTCTGATCTCAATGTCCACTATACAAGGCCTGACACCTAGCTCTTACATCACTCTGATCTCAATGTCCACTATACAAGGCCTGACACCTAGCTCTTACATCACTCTGATCTCAATGTCCACTATACAAGGCCTGACACCTAGCTCTTACATCACTCTGATCTCAATGTCCACTATACAAGGCCTGACACCTAGCTCTTACATCACTCTGATCTCAATGTCCACTATACAAGGCCTGACACCTAGCTCTTACATCACTCTGATCTCAATGTCCACTATATAAGGCCTGACACCTAGCTCTTACATCACTCTGATCTCAAATGTCCACTATACAAGGCCTGACACCTAGCTCTTACATCACTCTGATCTCAATGTCCACTATACAGGCCTGACACCTAGCTCTTACATCACTCTGATCTCAATGTCCACTATACAAGGCCTGACACCTAGCTCTTACATCACTCTGATCTCAATGTCCACTATACAGGCCTGACACCTAGCTCTTACATCACTCTGATCTCAATGTCCACTATACAAGGCCTGACACCTAGCTCTTACATCACTCTGATCTCAATGTCCACTATACAAGGCCTGACACCTAGCTCTTACATCACTCTGATCTCAATGTCCACTATACAAGGCCTGACACCTAGCTCTTACATCACTCTGATCTCAATGTCCACTATACGAGGCCTGACACCTAGCTCTTACATCACTCTGATCTCAATGTCCACTATACGAGGCCTGACACCTAGCTCTTATATCACTATGATATCAATGTCCACTATACGAGGCCTGACACCTAGCTCTTACATCACTCTGATCTCAATGTCCACCATACAAGGCCTGACACCTAGCTCTTACATCACTCTGATCTCAATGTCCACTATACAAGGCCTGGCACCTAGCTCTTACATCATTGTGATCTCAATGTCCATTACACGAGGCCTGGCACCTAGATCTTACATCACTCTGATCTCAATGTCCACTATACAAAGCCTGACACCAAGCTTTTACATCACTCTGATCTCAATGTCCACTATACGAGGCCTGACACCTAGCTCTTACATCACTCTGATCTCAATGTCCATTATACGAGGCCTGACACCTAGCTCTTACATCACTCTGATCTCAATGTCCACTATACAAGGCCTGACACCTAGCTCTTACATCACTCTGATCTCAATGTCCACTATACAAGGCCTGACACCTAGCTCTTACATCACTCTGATCTCAATGTCCACTATACAAGGCCTGACACCTAGCTCTTACATCACTCTGATCTCAATGTCCACTATACAAGGCCTGACACCTAGCTCTTACATCACTCTGATCTCAATGTCCATATACACCTAGCTCTTACATCACTCTGATCTCAATGTCCACTATACAAGGCCTGACACCTAGCTCTTACATCACTCTGATCTCAATGTCCACTATACAAGGCCTGACACCTAGCTTTACATCACTCTGATCTCAATGTCCACTATACAAGGCCTGACACCTAGCTCTTACATCACTCTGATCTCAATGTCCACTATACAAGGCCTGACACCTAGCTCTTACATCACTCTGATCTCAATGTCCACTATACAAGGCCTGACACCTAGCTCTTACATCACTCTGATCTCAATGTCCACTATACAGGCCTGACACCTAGCTCTTACATCACTGTGATCTCAATGTCCACTATACAAGGCCTGACACCTAGCTCTTACATCACTCTGATCTCAATGTCCACTATACAAGGCCTGACACCTAGCTCTTACATCACTCTGATCTCAATGTCCACTATACAAGGCCTGACACCAAGCTCTTACATCACTCTGATCTCAATGTCCACTATACGAGGCCTGACACCTAGCTCTTACATCACTCTGATCTCAATGTCCACTATACAAGACCTGGTACCTAGCTCTTACATCACTCTGATCTCAATGTCCACTATACAAGGCCTGACACCTAGCTCTTACATCATACTGATCTTAATGTCCACTATAGCAGGCCTGACACCTAGCTCTTACATCACTCTGATGTCCACTATAGGACCTTGAGAGAAGTGACTATTGAAATGATATTTAAGTTATGAAATTTCATTACCTCCACTTGACAGCCTACTTCCAACCTTAGCATACAGTTAGTCAGTTATTGTATGATTTCTTGTTAATCAGGAGTTGGCTTTGCTTCACTTGGGTGCTATAATTCACTTATAACTCGATAACTATACAATATTTACATACAACCTTGAGTGTGCATAAAAGTGACCTCATTAAATAACATTTTGAGAGATTAGCAGTGTATTAATCCCCAGACAGGAGTCTGTAGGGCCACACTGTTAAACAAGATATAAATCCTCAATATCAAAAACTTGGTAAACACCACATAATAATTAAGTTGTCAAGAAAATCAGAATTAGACTCTGTGTACATAACATATGTCCTAATCACCAAGTAAAATCAGAATTAGACTCTGTGTACATAACATATGTCCTAATCACCAAGTAAAATCAGAATCAGACTCTGTGTACATAACATATGTCCTAATCACCAAGTAAAATCAGAATTAGACTCTGTGTACATAACATATGTCCTTATCACCAAGTAAAATCAGAATTAGACTCTGTGTACATAACATATGTCCTAATCACCAAGTAAAATCAGAATTAGACTCTGTGTACATAACATATGTCCTAATCACCAAGTAAAATCAGAATTAGACTCTGTGTACATAACATATGTCCTAATCACCAAGTAAAATCAGAATTAGACTCTGTGTACATAACATATGTCCTAATCACCAAGTAAAATCAGAATTAGACTCTGTGTACATAACATATGTCCTAATCACCAAGTAAAATCAGAATTAGACTCTGTGTACATAACATATGTCCTAATCACCAAGTAAAATCAGAATTAGACTCTGTGTACATAACATATGTCCTAATCACCAAGTAAAATCAGAATTAGACTCTGTGTACATAACATATGTCCTAATCACCAAGTAAAATCAGAATTAGACTCTGTGTACATAACATATGTCCTAATCACCAAGTAAAATCAGAATTAGACTCTGTGTACATAACATATGTCCTAATCACCAAGTAAAATCAGAATTAGACTCCGTGTACATAACATATGTCCTAATCACCAAGTAAAATCAGAATTAGACTCTGTGTACATAACATATGTCCTAATCACCAAGTAAAATCAGAATTAGACTCTGTGTACATAACATATGTCCTTATCACCAAGTAAAATCAGAATTAGACTCTGTGTACATAACATATGTCCTAATCACCAAGTAAAATCAGAATTAGACCCTGTGTACATAACATATGTCCTTATCACCAAGTAAAATCAGAATTAGACTCTGTGTACATAACATATGTCCTTATCACCAAGTAAAATCAGAATTAGACTCCGTGTACATAACATATATCCTAATCACCAAGTAAAATCAGAATTAGACTCTGTGTACATAACATATGTCCTAATCACCAAGTAACCTGATGTACTTGACATAATAATAGTTATATGAAACACAGGTACATATACATTTTACAAACGATGATGTGTTGCATCCACAACCTATAAAGCTGAGAAATTCTGTATTACACTAGTGTATTACAGTTTCAATTGATTGAGTCAATAGTATCATGTGTTATAGGAAGTCACTGCTGCACGCCCACATATCTTTGGGGAAGCTTTTTGTTGACACAGGGTTTGTAATATGAAATGGCTGAGAGGACACTGTCAATGTAAAGATCACTGGTACTGTGAGACAAAACATATGTAATCAGCTGCTGAATCAGTTCAATACAGACCTGGATAACAACAGTACAAAATGTCTCAAAATAAACAATGTCTCAAAATAAACAATGTCACAAAATAAACAATGTCTCAAAATAAACAATGTCACAAAATAAACAATGTCACAAAATAAACAATGTCACAAAATAAACAATGTCGCAAAAAAAACAATGTCTCAAAAAAAAAACAATGTCACAAAATAATTAATGTCTCAAAATAAACAATGTCTCAAAATAAACAATGTCTCAAATAAACAATGTTAAAAAATAAGCAATGTCACAAAATAAACAATGTCACAAAATAAACAATGTCATAAAATAAACAATGTCTCAAAATAAATAATGTCACAAAATAAGGAAAACAATATCACACAATAAACACTGTCACAAAATATAAGGAAAACAATGTCACACTGTCCCCTGTACATCTATAGAAGAGTAGGGGACATTGCTTTGGAGGGGCCAGGACAATTATACTATACAGCACCACACCACACTGTCCCCTGTACATCTATAGAAGAGTAGGGGACCTTGCTGTGGAGGGGCCAGGACAATTATACTATACAGCCCCACACCACACTGTCCCCTGTACATCTATAGAAGAGTAGGGGACATCGTTGTGGAGGGGCCAGGACAATTATACCATACAGCACCACACCACACTGTCCCCTGTACATCTAAAGAAGAGTAGGGGACATCGTTGTGGAGGGGACAGGACAATTATACCATACAGCACCACACCACACTGTCCCCTGTACATCTAAAGAAGAGTAGGGGACATCGTTGTGGAGGGGACAGGACAATTATACCATACAGCACCACACCACACTGTCCCCTGTACATCTATAGAAGAGTAGGGGACCTTGCTGTGGAGGGGCCAGGACAATTATACTATACAGCACCACACCACACTGTCCCCTGTACATCTATAGAAGAGTAGGGGACATCGTTGTGGAGGGGCCAGGACAATTATACCATACAGCACCACACCACACTGTCCCCTGTACATCTAAAGAAGAGTAGGGGACATCGTTGTGGAGGGGACAGGACAATTATACCATACAGCACCACACCACACTGTCCCCTGTCCATCTATAGAAGAGTAGGGGACATTGCTGTGGAGGGGCCAGGACAATTATACTATACAGCACCACACCACACTGTCCCCTGTACATCTATAGAAGAGTAGGGGACCTTGCTGTGGAGGGGCCAGGACAATTATACCATACAGCACCACACCACACTGTCCCCTGTACATCTATAGAAGAGTAGGGGACATCGTTGTGGAGGGGCCAGGACAATTATACCATACAGCACCACACCACACTGTCCCCTTTACATCTATAGAAGAGTAGGGGACATCGGTGTGGAGGGGCCAGGACAATTATACCATACAGCACCACATCACACTGTCCCCTGTACATCTAAAGAAGAGTAGGGGACATTGCTGTGGAGGGGCCATGACAATTATACCATACAGCACCACACCACACTGTCCCCTGTACATCTATAGAAGAGTAGGGGACATCGTTGTGGAGGGGACAGGACAATTATACTATACAGCCCCACACCACACAGTCCCCTTTACATCTAAAGAAGAGTAGGGGACATCGTTGTGGAGGGGACAGGACAATTACACCATACAGCACCACACCACACTGTCCCCTGTACATCTATAGAAGAGTAGGGGACATCGGTGTGGAGGGGCCAGGACAATGATACTATACAGCCCCACATCACACTGTCCCCTTTACATATAAAGAAGAGTAGGGGACATTGCTGTGGAGGGGCCAGGACAATTATACCATACGGCACCACACCACACTGTCCCCTGTACATCTATAGAAGAGTAGAGGACCTTGCTGTGGAGGGGCCAGGACAATTATACTATACAGCCCCACACCACACTGTCCCCTGTACATCTATAGAAGAGTAGGGGACATCGGTGTGGAGGGGCCAGGACAATTATACTATACAGCCCCACACCACACTGTCCCCTTTACATCTATAGAAGAGTAGGGGACATTGCTGTGGAGGGGCCAGGACAATTATACCATACAGCACCACACCACACTGTCCCCTTACATCTATAGAAGAGTAGGGGACATCGGTGTGGAGGGGCCAGGACAATGATACTATACAGCCCCACACCACACTGTCCCCTTTACATATAAAGAAGAGTAGGGGACATTGCTGTGGAGGGGCCAGGACAATTATACCATACGGCACCACACCACACTGTCCCCTGTACATCTATAGAAGAGTAGGGGACCTTGCTGTGGAGGGGCCAGGACAATTATACTATACAGCCCCACACCACACTGTCCCCTGTACATCTATAGAAGAGTAGGGGACATTGGTGTGGAGGGGCCAGGACAATTATACTATACAGCCCCACACCACACTGTCCCCTTTACATCTATAGAAGAGTAGGGGACCTTGCTGTGGAGGGGCCAGGACAATTATACTATACAGCCCCACACCACACTGTCCCCTTACATCTATAGATTTGTTGGGGCTGGTATTGTTAGATCACCAGTAATACAAGTGTTTATTTGTCAGTGCCTATAGCCAGAAAGAATAACATTAGTAGTGATTAAAGGATTACCTTTCTAATCTCAACCTACTGTGTGTAGCACAGGAATCTGGTAGCTGCATGGGTCTGAAATCTTACCTCATGGTGGAGGGCTAGCTGTAGATTGTACTGAGGTGTGTTCTCCAACCTTAGGGAGGCCAGATCAGTAATTGTCCCCAGGCACAACTCCTCTAATCCCATGAACAATATTTCCTTTACATGTGCTCACACTATTTCCTGTGTCCCTACCACAACATGTGTGTATATGTCCCCACACGACCCACTGCTCACATCTGGAATATGTGATTAGTACATAACAAAGCTTAAGTCAAAAGCTATTGTGTGTCAACAACAATGGCATCAACATGTGTTTGTGGCCACACCATATCGTGTTTTGGTAAATGCAGTCAGATAGTCTGTCCATGTCTAAGCTTGTTTCGTAATCAAATCTCCTTCTGTGTATTAATTACCCTATCATGACCTCATTCTGAGGTAAATCTTGGTTTTTTGTTCAGAAATTAACATACCTGCCGATTCCTGCGACCTGATTATTCTTTGATCACTGGTGACTAAGATTGACTTATCACAGAAGTACATAAATAACGAACGTCCACACTGTATACATAGGATGAATACACCCCTATACCCAGATACACCAAATTTATGGAGCTATATATAAATCAGCGCTACCTGAACTCACCAGTGGTTCGCTGTACTACCATTTATAACTAAATAAATACACACTTTCTCTCTTCTACCCATACAATAGACAACATGACCAAACATTCAGTATTCAGTGCAAAATCTCCTACATAAACAAGTGAATTTTCACACATAAAATCGGATGATTAAACAGCATATAACTTACATAAAGTTAAGACAAACAGAAGTGATATGTCTACAGCTGGAATACCAACAGGTAGGATATCTACAGGTAAGATATCTACAGGTAAGATATCTACAGGTGAGATATCTAAAAGTGAGATACAGGTAAAATATCTACAGGTGAAGTATGAGTAATATGTCTAGGTAAGATACAGGTAAGACATGTACACATGAGATACATGTAAGATATGTACATGTGAGATACATGTTAGATATGTACATGTGAGATACAGGTAAGATATGTACATGTGAGATACATGTAAGATATGTACATGTGAGATACATGTAAGATATGTACATGTGAGATACAGGTAAGGTATGTACATGTGAGATACAGATAAGATATGTACATGTGAGATACAGGTAAGGTATGTACATGTGAGATACAGATAAGATATGTACATGTGAGATACATGTAAGATATGTACATGTGAGATACAGGTAAGATATGTACATGTGAGATACAGGTAAGGTATGTACATGTGAGATACAGATAAGATATGTACATGTGAGATACAGGTAAGATATGTACATGTGAGATACAGTTAAGATATGTACATGTGAGATACAGGTAAGATATCTACAGGTGAAGTACATGTAAGATATCTACAGGTGCGATACAGATAAGATATGTACATGTGAGATACAGGTAAGGTATGTACATGTGAGATACAGATAAGATATGTACATGTGAGATACATGTAAGATATGTACATGTGAGATACAGGTAAGATATGTACATGTGAGATACAGGTAAGGTATGTACATGTGAGATACAGATAAGATATGTACATGTGAGATACAGGTAAGATATGTACATGTGAGATACATGTAAGATATGTACATGTGAGATACAGGTAAGATATCTACAGGTGAAGTACATGTAAGATATCTACAGGTGCGATATCTAAAAGTGAGATAAAGGTAAAATGTCTAAAGGTGAAGTATGAGTAATATGTCTATAGGTAAGATACAGTTAAGATATGTACATGTGAGATACAGGTAAGATATCTACAGGTGAAGTACATGTCAGATATCTACATGTAAGATACAGGTAAGATATCTACAGGTGTAGTATGGGTAATATGTCTATAGGTAAGATACAGGTAAGATATGTACAGGTAAGATACATTAACAATATCTATAGGTGAGATACAGGTAATATATCTTCATGTGAGATACAGGTAAGATATCTACAGGTGAAGAACAGGTAAGATATCTACAGGTGAAGTACATGTAAGATATCTAAAGGAGAGATAAGGTAATATATGTACTGTACATGTGAATTAGAGGTAAGATATCTGCAGGAGATATTCAGGTAAGATATCTACAGGTGAAGTACTGATTAGATATTAACAGATGAGATACAGGTAAGATATCTAAAGGTGAGACAAGGTAAGATATCTACAGGAGAGATACAGGTAAGATATCTACAGGTGAATTAGAGGTAAGATATCTTCAGGTAAAGTACAGGTGAGATATTTACAGCTGAGATACAGGTAAGATATCTATAGGTAAAGTACAGATAAGATATTTACATGTGAGATAAGGTAAGATATCAACAAGTGAAGTACAGGTAAGATACTTACAGGTGAGTTTAAGGTAAGATATCTACAGTTAAAGTACAAGTAAGATGTTTACGGGTGAGATACAGGTAAGATACCTACAGGTGAGATTCAGGTAAGATATCTACAAATGAGATACAGGTAAGATGTCCACAGGTATGATACAGGTTGGATATCTACAGGTCAGATACCAATAGGTGAGATACAAGTAGGATATTTACAGGTAAAGTAAAGGTAAAACACACTTGTACCAACAAACATTGTGAAAACATGAAGAATTTCATGATGTCTTGAGTTTAGTTGACATAATAAGTTAGGCAATATTGAAAGATTTGTATACTCTCAATCACATTAAATTTTGAAATTATAATTTGAAGGTAATTATAGGTAGTCCTGATATACCTGAGGGTAGAACATCATGTATATCTGATATCATAGCATGTGTAATTGAATTAATTTCAATCAAAATTCATTGCTTTACGCTTTCAGTGTGCCAATTATCCAATAAAATAAACCCTTATTTATAGAATTCTCTTTTTAGGCTTTAGACAGGATCATTATATAGTCTGGTACAACATGCAAAAATATGAGGATTATCTAAGTTTTAAAATAGACTTACTAAAGGTTCAATGTGATTTCATTAATTAAAGCATCAATTCAAACCCATTAGAAGCCTCCATTATGTTTCCATGGTAACAATTATTTAAATTGATAATTTTGACCAATTGAAAAAGTTTGAGCAGAATTAATCCAAAGGCTATGAGTTATTGGCCATTGAAGAAAGAAAGAAAGAAAGAAAGAAAGAAAGAAAAAAAGAAAGAAAGAAATAAAGAGAAGGACAGACTGATAGACATAAAAGCAGACATAAAGATTACTGTACAGTCAAACCTCGATGATTCGAACTTCGATGAATCAAATTTCTCGCTGTATCAAACTTTTTGCTTGGTCCCGAATTTATTCACTTTATAACATTACTAACAAACCCATGTATGAATCGAAGTTTTATGAATCGAAGTTCTCAATGTATCGAACTTTTTTCATGGGCCATTTGTTATAGAATCATAGGTAACTGACACTCGATGATTCAAATAAAATTCACCTGTACCGATCAGGTGTTCGCCGATGCCCCGCGGCGTGCTGTCACACCTCTCTCGCGACGGCCCTTCGCCAGACAATAGGGATTATGACAGCTTGTGTTACTTACTTGATATCATCAAGTTATTAATATCACTGATCAGGCCGATACCAGGTGCTTTGTTTTTACAAGCTACGTCGTTATTAAAATCATTAGTACGACAAAGATACTATTAGTCGAGTTTGATGATCGCCGCCGCCATTGGTAGCGGTTTGTAGAATTTACGGAATGGTAAATAGCGTGCCACATAATATAGTAACTCATACTCAAAATTGTTACATTCCAAAACATAGGCATAAATACTGGAGCAAATCGATCATTTTAAATCGAAGTATTTTTGTAGGTGTTGTAGCGCTTTCGGTTCCTCCTTTTTAGTTTCGTTTTTACAACGTGTTTTCGTTTTTATATTTATTCCGTAATATTAACCATCGCTTCAATAGGCACCACATGTATGTACATATGGGTTAGGCCTAGTACACGTAAGTCTTGTTTATAATATATTGCTTACGATAGCAATACACGTGATTTATTACATACTTCGGTTTTTTTGTGTTTAATAGAATGTTTATAAAGTGTACGGAACGGAGACGACATGTACACAACTACCACAGTTGGTAATGGTAAAAAAAACTCGGTTTAATTCCAACCATGAATAATTCGAAGTCTCGATGTTTCGAAGTTTTTCTGTCGGTCCCTTGAACTTCGATACATCGAGGTTTGACTGTATATCCTAAATCTACATGTAATTTGCTTTGGGGTATCAGATGTGTCTCCAGACCATCAAAGTTTCACAGAACTTAAAGAAAACTAGACCCGCCACCTTCCACAATGGTTTCTAACAATTAAACAAGACTGAATGGTTTTAGTGTTGGAAAAAGCATCATGTATAATTCATCGATTCATAAAACACACGGATCATATAACGTAAAAAGGGCAAAAGGCAATGAACTCCTACAGTTTTATGTTTGAATTTCATTGTGGGGAGTGAGGGCACACATACTTATACATAGTATTAGCATTTACGTCAATGTAAGTTTATAATCCAAATAGCAGAGATTGGTAGATTTCCCATATCAGACCCTGGTAAATAGCTTGAGACAAATCTACACAATAAGTGTAAAGTGTTAGCATGGGAGAGGAGCTTTGAATCCTCGTAACAGTACAGGAATACAAATAGGTACTTAATTAAAATTCTTCAGAAAATATTGATCAGAGAAATCCAAGGCAGCCACTATTTTACATATGGAATACTTGTGATAAGGCAATTTTCTAGAAAATTAGAAACACTGTAACGATTATGTTTATCACTTAAACTTTCAGGAACTAACAAATTTCTCCAAGATTCCTGGATTTCCTAAACGTTTAAGACCCTTAATTTGACCTTAGCATGCAAGTACATCAAATCATTTTTAGATTCTAGTTATCCCCTACCACAAAGTTTTGGACATACATGGACCAATGCAGAGGGTTGATGAAGTCTTGTATCCAAAGTTTCATTTGAATTATCAGACATGTCAACTTGTACACCTAACAAACTGCTATAAAGTCAACAATAAACCTTGAAGGAGCTTAGTTTCTAGAATAAGATCTGATTGTAAAACAGCAGTATTGGGATTTATTAGGAATCACAGCAGATATTGGGTGGATTTGTTAACAGACACCTCAAAAGCTTTAGTTCTGAATGACTGTGGTAATCCAGAGGTCTGAAAGGTCAGATCCATCCATCAGGAGTTTTGTGTGGATTACAGCCCTAGAGGTTGGTAAAACATTGTCATGCTAACAATGATCAAAGGTTGCTTGTTGGACTGGAGTGGACACATGTCACAGAGGCTACCACTGGACACTGTCAGAAGACATAACTAGACTATATTTACAGGCAGTTAACTTTAGGGATCCATTTATTTATCTCTGGACACAGGTCTAACTGGACACAGGTCTAACTGGACATAGGTCTAACTGGACAGAGGTCTAACTGGACAGAGGTCTAACCAGACAGAGGTCTCACTGGACATAGGCCTAACTGGACATAGGCCATACTGGACACAGATCTAACCATGCAGACAGAGGTCTAACTGGACACAGGTCTAACTGGACACAGGTCTAACTCGACATAGGTCTAACTGGACACAGGTCTAACTGGACACAGGTCTAACTGGACACAGGTCTAACCAGACAGAGGTCTACCTTGACAGAGGTCTAACTGGACACAGGTCTTACCAGACAGAGGTCTAACTGGACATAGGCCTAACTGGACACAGGTCTAACCAGACAGAGGTCTAACCAGACAGAGGTCTAACTGGACATAGGTCTAACTGGACATAGGTCTAACTGGACGCAGGTCTAACTGGACATAGGTCTAACTGGACACAGGTCTAACTGGACACTGGTCTAACCAGACAGATGTCTAACAGGACATAGGTCTAACCAGACAGAGGTCTAACTGGACACTGGTCTAACCAGACAGAGGTCTAACTGGACACAGGTCTAACCAGACAGAGTTCTAACTGGACACAGGTCTAACTAGACATGGGCATAATTTGAGACAGGCCTAACTGGACACAGGCCTAACTGGACAGACACAGGCCTAACTGGACACTGGTCTTACAGGGTCCCTTATTTTGATAGGGTTAAACTGCAAGCTCAACATTTACTCTGGATATGCAGGCACTTCAAATGTAACTTTAGAAGAAATACAAAGTTTGTTCAAAGATGGGGTATATGATTTCTGCAATGATACACAATTATCAAACTAATTGTATCAAGAATGTATTTGGAAATTCAACAAATTAATCACTAAATGGCAGGTTTGAAATTTGATGTATTTTCTTGTGATTTGTATAAGACTGGAAAGAGGCCTAAGTGATCAGACACACTGGGGCACAGTTGACTGGACACAGCTTGACTGGATATTACAGCCTAAAGTGGACACAAGATGAGCACCAGAATGACCAGCCATGACCGTTTCTCTTTGTCCAATTACATTTGATGGTGATAGAATACAACATTTATAACAAGTTATCTTCACGTTATTGCCTCCAGAATATAAAACTCTGGGCCTGTAAAACATCATCACTTTAGCCTTTTTACAACCAAATCAAAAACATCAGAAAAATTGTCTAAGCTATGCTGAAATCAGTAAACGGTAGATGGCAGATAAGCCACGATTTTACTGTAAACCTTCCAAGTCATCAATATTTAAAACTAGCATTGATCTAATACAGGGATGTCATTTACTCCACAGGTACAAAACAAGCCATGTACACCATTACTACAAGGTGTGTAACAGGTATATCTGGTGTCATTTACTCCACAGGTACAAAACAAGCCATGTACACCATTAATACAAGGTGTGTCACAGGTATATCTGGTGTCATTTACTCCACAGGTACAAAACAAGCCATGTACACCATTAATACAAGGTGTGTCACAGGTATATCTGGTGTCATTTACTCCACAGGTACAAAACAAGCCATGTACACCATTACTACAAGGTGTGTAACAGGTATATCTGGTGTCATTTACTCCACAGGTACAAAACAAGCCATGTACACCATTACTACAAGGTGTGTCACAGGTATATCTGGTGTCATTTACTCCACAGGTACAAAACAAGCCATGTACACCATTAATACAAAGTGTGTCACAGGTATATCTGGTGTCATTTACTCCACAGGTACAAAACAAGCCATGTACACCATTACTACAAGGTGTGTAACAGGTATATCTGGTGTCATTTACTCCACAGGTACAAAACAAGCCATGTACACCATTACTACAAGGTGTGTCAAAGGTATATCTGGTGTCATTTACTCCACAGGTACAAAACAAGCCATGTACACAATTAATACAAGGTGTGTCACAGGTATATCTGGTGTCATTTACTCCACAGGTACAAAACAAGCCATGTACACCATTAATACAAGGTGTGTCACAGGTATATCTGGTGTCATTTACTCCACAGGTACAAAACAAGCCATGTACACCATTAATACAAGGTGTGTCACAGGTATATCTGGTGTCATTTACTCCACAGGTACAAAACAAGCCATGTACACCATTAATACAAGGTGTGTCACAGGTATATCTGGTGTCATTTACTCCACAGGTACAAAACAAGCCATGTACACCATTAATACAAGGTGTGTCACAGGTATATCTGGTGTCATTTACTCCACAGGTACAATACAAGCCATGTACACCATTACTACAAGGTGTGTCACAGGTATATCTGGTGTCATTTACTCCACAGGTACAAAACAAGCCATGTACACCATTACTACAAGGTGTGTCACAGGTATATCTGGTGTCATTTACTCCACAGGTACAAAACAAGCCATGTACACCATTACTACAAGGTGTGTCACAGGTATATCTGGTGTCATTTACTCCACAGGTACAAAACAAGCCATGTACACCATTACTACAAGGTGTGTCACAGGTATATCTGGTGTCATTTACTCCACAGGTACAAAACAAGCCATGTACACCATTAATACAAGGTGTGTCACAGGTATATCTGGTGTCATTTACTCCACAGGTACAAAACAAGCCATGTACACCATTACTACAAGGTGTGTAACAGGTATATCTGGTGTCATTTACTCCACAGGTACAAAACAAGCCATGTACACCATTAATACAAGGTGTGTCACAGGTATATCTGGTGTCATTTACTCCACAGGTACAAAACAAGCCATGTACACCATTACTACAAGGTGTGTCAAAGGTATATCTGGTGTCATTTACTCCACAGGTACAAAACAAGCCATGTACACCATTACTACAAGGTGTGTCACAGGTATATCTGGTGTCATTTACTCCACAGGTACAAAACAAGCCATGTACACCATTACTACAAAGTGTGTCACAGGTATATCTGGTGTCATTTACTCCACAGGTACAAAACAAGCCATGTACACCATTACTACAAGGTGTGTCAAAGGTATATCTGGTGTCATTTACTCCACAGGTACAAAACAAGCCATGTACACCATTAATACAAGGTGTGTTCAAAGGTATATCTGGTGTCATTTACTCCACAGGTACAAAACAAGCCATGTACACCATTAATACAAGGTGTGTCACAGGTATATCTGGTGTCATTTACTCCACAGGTACAAAACAAGCCATGTACACCATTAATACAAAGTGTGTCACAGGTATATCTGGTGTCATTTACTCCACAGGTACAAAACAAGCCATGTACACCATTAATACAAGGTGTGTCACAGGTATATCTGGTGTCATTTACTCCACAGGTACAAAACAAGCCATGTACACCATTACTACAAGGTGTGTCACAGGTATATCTGGTGTCATTTACTCCACAGGTACAAAACAAGCCATGTACACCATTAATACAAGGTGTGTCACAGGTATATCTGGTGTCATTTACTCCACAGGTACAAAACAAGCCATGTACACCATTAATACAAGGTGTGTCACAGGTATATCTGGTGTCATTTACTCCACAGGTACAAAACAAGCCATGTACACCATTAATACAAGGTGTGTCACAGGTATATCTGGTGTCATTTACTCCACAGGTACAAAACAAGCCATGTACACCATTAATACAAGGTGTGTCACAGGTATATCTGGTGTCATTTACTCCACAGGTACAAAACAAGCCATGTACACCATTACTACAAGGTGTGTCACAGGTATATCTGGTGTCATTTACTCCACAGGTACAAAACAAGCCATGTACACCATTACTACAAGGTGTGTCACAGGTATATCTGGTGTCATTTACTCCACAGGTACAAAACAAGCCATGTACACCATTACTACAAGGTGTGTCACAGGTATATCTGGTGTCATTTACTCCACAGGTACAAAACAAGCCATGTACACCATTAATACAAAGTGTGTCACAGGTATATCTGGTGTCATTTACTCCACAGGTACAAAACAAGCCATGTACACCATTAATACAAGGTGTGTCACAGGTATATCTGGTGTCATTTACTCCACAGGTACAAAACAAGCCATGTACACCATTAATACAAGGTGTGTCACAGGTATATCTGGTGTCATTTACTCCACAGGTACAAAACAAGCCATGTACACCATTAATACAAGGTGTGTCACAGGTATATCTGGTGTCATTTACTCCACAGGTACAAAACAAGCCATGTACACCATTAATACAAGGTGTGTCACAGGTATATCTGGTGTCATTTACTCCACAGGTACAAAACAAGCCATGTACACCATTAATACAAGGTGTGTCACAGGTATATCTGGTGTCATTTACTCCACAGGTACAAAACAAGCCATGTACACCATTAATACAAGGTGTGTCACAGGTATATCTGGTGTCATTTACTCCACAGGTACAAAACAAGCCATGTACACCATTACTACAAGGTGTGTCACAGGTATATCTGGTGTCATTTACTCCACAGGTACAAAACAAGCCATGTACACCATTACTACAAGGTGTGTCACACAGGTATATCTGGTGTCATTTACTCCACAGGTACAAAACAAGCCATGTACACCATTACTACAAGGTGTGTCACAGGTATATCTGGTGTCATTTACTCCACAGGTACAAAAACAAGCCATGTACACCATTACTACAAGGTGTGTCACAGGTATATCTGGTGTCATTTACTCCACAGGTACAAAACAAGCCATGTACACCATTACTACAAGGTGTGTCACAGGTATATCGGTGTCATTACTCCACATTGGTTATACAAGTGTCATTTACTCCACAGGTACAAAAACAAGCCATGTACACCATTACTACAAGGTGTGTCACAGGTATATCTGGTGTCATTTACTCCACAGGTACAAAACAAGCCATGTACACCATTAATACAAGTGTGTCAAGGTGTGTCACAGGTACAAAACATCTGGTGTCATTTTTACTCCACAGGTACAAAACAAGCCATGTACACCATTACTACAAGTGTGTCACAGGTATATCTGGTGTCATTTACTCCACAGGTACAAAAACAAGCCATGTACACCATTAATACAAAGTGTGTCACAGGTATATCTGGTGTCATTTACTCCACAGGTACAAAACAAGCCATGTACACCATTAATACAAAGTGTGTCACAGGTATATCTGGTGTCATTTACTCCACAGGTACAAAACAAGCCATGTACACCATTACTACAAAGTGTGTCACAGGTATATCTGGTGTCATTTACTCCACAGGTACAAAACAAGCCATGTACACCATTACTACAAGGTGTGTCACAGGTATATCTGGTGTCATTTACTCCACAGGTACAAAACAAGCCATGTACACCATTAATACAAAGTGTGTCACAGGTATATCTGGTGTCATTTACTCCACAGGTACAAAACAAGCCATGTACACCATTACTACAAAGTGTGTCACAGGTATATCTGGTGTCATTTACTCCACAGGTACAAAACAAGCCATGTACACCATTAATACAAAGTGTGTGTCACAGGTATATCTGGTGTCATTTACGCCACAGGTACAAAACAAGCCATGTACACCATTACTACAAGGTGTGTCACAGGTATATCTGGTGTCATTTACTCCACAGGTACAAAACAAGCCATGTACACCATTAATACAAAGTGTGTCACAGGTATATCTGGTGTCATTTACTCCACAGGTACAAAACAAGCCATGTACACCATTAATACAAGTGTGTGTCACAGGTATATCTGGTGTCATTTACTCCACAGGTACAAAACAAGCCATGTACACCATTAATACAAGGTGTGTCACAGGTATATCTGGTGTCATTTACTCCACAGGTACAAAACAAGCCATGTACACCATTAATACAAGGTGTGTCACAGGTATATCTGGTGTCATTTACTCCACAGGTACAAAACAAGCCATGTACACCATTAATACAAGGTGTGTCACAGGTATATCTGGTGTCATTTACTCCACAGGTACAAAACAAGCCATGTACACCATTAATACAAGGTGTGTCACAGGTATATTCTGGTGTCATTTACTCCACAGGTACAAAACAAGCCATGTACACCATTAATACAAGGTGTGTCACAGGTATATCTGGTGTCATTTACTCCACAGGTACAAAACAAGCCATGTACACCATTAATACAAGGTGTGTCACAGGTATATCTGGTGTCATTTACTCCACAGGTACAAAACAAGCCATGTACACCATTAATACAAGGTGTGTCACAGGTATATCTGGTGTCATTTACTCCACAGGTACAAAACAAGCCATGTACACCATTAAACAAAGTGTGTCACAGGTATATCTGGTGTCATTTACTCCACAGGTACAAAACAAGCCATGTACACCATTACTACAAGTGTGTCACAGGTATATCTGGTGTCATTTACTCCACAGGTACAAAACAAGCCATGTACACCATTACTACAAGGTGTGTCACAGGTATATCTGGTGTCATTTACTCCACAGGTACAAAACAAGCCATGTACACCATTAATACAAGGTGTGTCACAGGTATATCTGGTGTCATTTACTCCACAGGTACAAAACAAGCCATGTACACCATTACTACAAGTGTGTCACAGGTATATCTGGTGTCATTTACTCCACAGGTACAAAACAAGCCATGTACACCATTACTACAAGGTGTGTCACAGGTATATCTGGTGTCATTTACTCCACAGGTACAAAACAAGCCATGTACACCATTACTACAAGGTGTGTCACAGGTATATCTGGTGTCATTTACTCCACAGGTACAAAACAAGCCATGTACACCATTAATACAAGTGTGTCACAGGTATATCTGGTGTCATTTACTCCACAGGTACAAAACAAGCCATGTACACCATTACTACAAGGTGTGTCACAGGTATATCTGGTGTCATTTACTCCACAGGTACAAAACAAGCCATGTACACCATTAATACAAGTGTGTGTCACAGGTATATCTGGTGTCATTTACTCCACAGTACAAAACAAGCCATGTACACCATTACTACAAGTGTGTCACAGGTATATCTGGTGTCATTTACTCCACAGGTACAAAACAAGCCATGTACACCATTACTACAAGTGTGTCACAGGTATATCTGGTGTCATTTACTCCACAGGTACAAAACAAGCCATGTACACCATTACTACAAGGTGTGTCACAGGTATATCTGGTGTCATTTACTCCACAGGTACAAAACAAGCCATGTACACCATTAATACAAGGTGTGTCACAGGTATATCTGGTGTCATTTACTCCACAGGTACAAAACAAGCCATGTACACCATTACTACAAGGTGTGTCACAGGTATATCTGGTGTCATTTACTCCACAGGTACAAAACAAGCCATGTACACCATTACTACAAGGTGTGTCACAGGTATATCTGGTGTCATTTACTCCACAGGTACAAAACAAGCCATGTACACCATTACTACAAGGTGTGTCACAGGTATATCTGGTGTCATTTACTCCACAGGTACAAAACAAGCCATGTACACCATTACTACAAGGTGTGTCACAGGTATATCTGGTGTCATTTACTCCACAGGTACAAAACAAGCCATGTACACCATTACTACAAGGTGTGTCACAGGTATATCTGGTGTCATTTACTCCACAGGTACAAAACAAGCCATGTACACCATTACTACAAGGTGTGTCACAGGTATATCTGGTGTCATTTACTCCACAGGTACAAAACAAGCCATGTACACCATTAATACAAAGTGTGTCACAGGTATATCTGGTGTCATTTACTCCACAGGTACAAAACAAGCCATGTACACCATTAATACAAGGTGTGTCAAAGGTATATCTGGTGTCATTTACTCCACAGGTACAAAACAAGCCATGTACACCATTACTACAAGGTGTGTCAACAGGTATATCTGGTGTCATTTACTCCACAGGTACAAAACAAGCCATGTACACCATTATACAACAAGGTGTCACAGGTATATCTGGTGTCATTTACTCCACAGGTACAAAACAAGCCATGTACACCATTAATACAAGGTGTGTCACAGGTATATCTGGTGTCATTTACTCCACAGGTACAAAACAAGCCATGTACACCATTACTACACAAGTGTGTCACAGGTATATCTGGTGTCATTTACTCCACAGGTACAAAACAAGCCATGTACACCATTACTACAAGGTGTGTCACAGGTATATCTGGTGTCATTTACTCCACAGGTACAAAACAAGCCATGTACACCATTACTACAAAGGTGTGTCACAGGTATATCTGGTGTCATTTACTCCACAGGTACAAAACAAGCCATGTACACCATTGTGTCACAGGTATATCTGGTGTCATTTACCACAGTACAAAACAAGCCATGTACACCATTATACAGTGTGTACTAATGGTGTCATTACAGTATATACTGGTGTCTGGTGTCATTTACTCCACAGGTACAAAACAAGCCATGTACACCATTACTACAAGGTGTGTCACAGGTATATCTGGTGTCATTTACTCCACAGGTACAAAACAAGCCATGTACACCATTACTACAAAGTGTGTCACAGGTATATCTGGTGTCATTTACTCCACAGGTACAAAACAAGCCATGTACACCATTAATACAAAGTGTGTCACAGGTATATCTGGTGTCATTTACTCCACAGGTACAAAACAAGCCATGTACACCATTACTACAAAGTGTGTCACAGGTATATCTGGTGTCATTTACTCCACAGGTACAAAACAAGCCATTGTACACCATTACTACAAAGTGTGTCACAGGTATATCTGGTGTCATTTACTCCACAGGTACAAAACAAGCCATGTACACCATTACTACAAGGTGTGTCACAGGTATATCTGGTGTCATTTACTCCACAGGTACAAAACAAGCCATGTACACCATTAATACAAAGTGTGTCACAGGTATATCTGGTGTCATTTACTCCACAGGTACAAAACAAGCCATGTACACCATTACTACAAAGTGTGTCACAGGTATATCTGGTGTCATTTACTCCACAGGTACAAAACAAGCCATGTACACCATTAATACAAGGTGTGTGTCACAGGTATATCTGGTGTCATTTACTCCACAGGTACAAAACAAGCCATGTACACCATTACTACAAGGTGTGTCACACGTATATCTGGTGTCATTTACTCCACAGGTACAAAACAAGCCATGTACACCATTAATACAAAGTGTGTCACAGGTATATCTGGTGTCATTTACTCCACAGGTACAAAACAAGCCATGTACACCATTACTACAAAGTGTGTCACAGGTATATCTGGTGTCATTTACTCCACAGGTACAAAACAAGCCATGTACACCATTACTACAAAGTGTGTCACAGGTATATCTGGTGTCATTTACTCCACAGGTACAAAACAAGCCATGTACACCATTACTACAAAGTGTGTCACAGGTATATCTGGTGTCATTTACTCCACAGGTACAAAACAAGCCATGTACACCATTACTACAAGGTGTGCCACAGGTATATCTGGTGTCATTTACTCCACAGGTACAAAACAAGCCATGTACACCATTACTACAAAGGTGTGTCACAGGTATATCTGGTGTCATTTACTCCACAGGTACAAAACAAGCCATGTACACCATTACTACAAGGTGTGTCACAGGTATATCTGGTGTCATTTACTCCACAGGTACAAAACAAGCCATGTACACCATTAATACAAAGTGTGTCACAGGTATATCTGGTGTCATTTACTCCACAGGTACAAAACAAGCCATGTACACCATTAATACAAGGTGTGTCACAGGTATATATCTGGTGTCATTTACTCCACAGGTACAAAACAAGCCATGTACACCATTAATACAAAGTGTGTCACAGGTATATCTGGTGTCATTTACTCCACAGGTACAAAACAAGCCATGTACACCATTAATACACAAGGTGTGTCACAGGTATATCTGGTGTCATTTACTCCACAGGTACAAAACAAGCCATGTACACCATTACTACAAAGTGTGTCACAGGTATATCTGGTGTCATTTACTTCACAGGTACAAAACAAGCCATGTACACCATTACTACAAGGTGTGTCACAGGTATATCTGGTGTCATTTACTCCACAGGTACAAAACAAGCCATGTACACCATTAATACAAAGTGTGTCACAGGTATATCTGGTGTCATTTACTCCACAGGTACAAAACAAGCCATGTACACCATTACTACAAGGTGTGTCACAGGTATATCTGGTGTCATTTACTCCACAGGTACAAAACAAGCCATGTACACCATTAATACAAAGGTGTGTCACAGGTATATCTGGTGTCATTTACTCCACAGGTACAAAACAAGCCATGTACACCATTACTACAAGGTGTGTCACAGGTATATCTGGTGTCATTTACTCCACAGGTACAAAACAAGCCATGTACACCATTAATACAAGGTGTGTCACAGGTATATCTGGTGTCATTTACTCCACAGTACAAAACAAGCCATGTACACCATTAATACAAGGTGTGTCACAGGTATATCTGGTGTCATTTACTCCACAGGTACAAAACAAGCCATGTACACCATTAATACAAAGTGTGTCACAGGTATATCTGGTGTCATTTACTCCACAGGTACAAAACAAGCCATGTACACCATTAATACAAGGTGTGTCACAGGTATATCTGGTGTCATTTACTCCACAGGTACAAAACAAGCCATGTACACCATTTAATACAAGGTGTGTCACAGGTATATCTGGTGTCATTTACTCCACAGGTACAAAACAAGCCATGTACACCATTACTACAAGGTGTGTCACAGGTATATCTGGTGTCATTTACTCCACAGGTACAAAACAAGCCATGTACACCATTAACTACAAAGGTGTGTCACAGGTATATCTGGTGTCATTTACTCCACAGGTACAAAACAAGCCATGTACACCATTAATACAAGGTGTGTCACAGGTATATCTGGTGTCATTTACTCCACAGGTACAAAACAAGCCATGTACACCATTAATACAAGGTGTGTCACAGGTATATCTGGTGTCATTTACTCCACAGGTACAAAACAAGCCATGTACACCATTAATACAAGGTGTGTCACAGGTATATCTGGTGTCATTTACTCCACAGGTACAAAACAAGCCATGTACACCATTACTACAAGGTGTGTCACAGGTATATCTGGTGTCATTTACTCCACAGGTACAAAACAAGCCATGTACACCATTAATACAAGGTGTGTCACAGGTATATTCTGGTGTCATTTACTCCACAGGTACAAAACAAGCCATGTACACCATTACTACAAGGTGTGTCACAGGTATATCTGGTGTCATTTACTCCACAGGTACAAAACAAGCCATGTACACCATTAATACAAAGTGTGTCACAGGTATATCTGGTGTCATTTACTCCACAGGTACAAAACAAGCCATGTACACCATTACTACAAAGTGTGTCACAGGTATATCTGGTGTCATTTACTCCACAGGTACAAAACAAGCCATGTACACCATTAATACAAGTGTGTCACAGGTATATCTGGTGTCATTTACTCCACAGGTACAAAACAAGCCATGTACACCATTAATACAAGGTGTGTCACAGGTATATCTGGTGTCATTTACTCCACAGGTACAAAACAAGCCATGTACACCATTACTACAAAGGTGTGTCACAGGTATATCTGGTGTCATTTACTCCACAGGTACAAAACAAGCCATGTACACCATTACACACAGGTGTGTCACAGGTATATCTGGTGTCATTTACTCCACAGTCAAAACAAGCCATGTACACCATTAACAAAGTGTGTCACAGCTGGTGTCATTTACTCCACAGTACAAAACAAGCCATGTACACCATACTACAAGGTGTGTCACAGGTATATCTGGTGTCATTTACTCCACAGGTACAAAACAAGCCATGTACACCATTAATACAAGGTGTGTCACAGGTATATCTGGTGTCATTTACTCCACAGGTACAAAACAAGCCATGTACACCATTACTACAAGGTGTGTCACAGGTATATCTGGTGTCATTTACTCCACAGGTACAAAACAAGCCATGTACACCATTAATACAAGGTGTGTCACAGGTATATCTGGTGTCATTTACTCCACAGGTACAAAACAAGCCATGTACACCATTACTACAAGGTGTGTCACAGGTATATCTGGTGTCATTTACTCCACAGGTACAAAACAAGCCATGTACACCATTACTACAAGGTGTGTCACAGGTATATCTGGTGTCATTTACTCCACAGGTACAAAACAAGCCATGTACACCATTAATACAAAGTGTGTCACAGGTATATCTGGTGTCATTTACTCCACAGGTACAAAAACAAGCCATGTACACCATTACTACAAGGTGTGTGTCACAGGTATATCTGGTGTCATTTACTCCACAGGTACAAAACAAGCCATGTACACCATTAATACAAAGTGTGTCACAGGTATATCTGGTGTCATTTACTCCACAGGTACAAAACAAGCCATGTACACCATTACTACAAAGTGTGTCACAGGTATATCTGGTGTCATTTACTCCACAGGTACAAAACAAGCCATGTACACCATTACTACAAAGTGTGTCACAGGTATATCTGGTGTCATTTACTCCACAGGTACAAAACAAGCCATGTACACCATTACTACAAGGTGTGTCACAGGTATATCTGGTGTCATTTACTCCACAGGTACAAAACAAGCCATGTACACCATTAATACAAGGTGTGTCACAGGTATATCTGGTGTCATTTACTCCACAGGTACAAAACAAGCCATGTACACCATTAATACAAAGTGTGTCACAGGTATATCTGGTGTCATTTACTCCACAGGTACAAAACAAGCCATGTACACCATTAATACAAAGTGTGTCACAGGTATATCTGGTGTCATTTACTCCACAGGTACAAAACAAGCCATGTACACCATTAATACAAGGTGTGTCACAGGTATATCTGGTGTCATTTACTCCACAGGTACAAAACAAGCCATGTACACCATTAATACAAGGTGTGTCACAGGTATATCTGGTGTCATTTACTCCACAGGTACAAAACAAGCCATGTACACCATTACTACAAGGTGTGTGTCACAGTATATCTGGTGTCATTTACTCCACAGGTACAAAACAAGCCATGTACACCATTACTACAAGGTGTGTCACAGTATATCTGGTGTCATTTACTCCACAGGTACAAAACAAGCCATGTACACCATTACTACAAGGTGTGTCACAGGTATATCTGGTGTCATTTACTCCACAGGTACAAAACAAGCCATGTACACCATTAATACAAGGTGTGTCACAGGTATATCTGGTGTCATTTACTCCACAGGTACAAAACAAGCCATGTACACCATTAATACAAGGTGTGTCACAGGTATATCTGGTGTCATTTACTCCACAGGTACAAAACAAGCCATGTACACCATTACTACAAGGTGTGTCACAGGTATATCTGGTGTCATTTACTCCACAGGTACAAAACAAGCCATGTACACCATTACTACAAGTGTGTCACAGGTATATCTGGTGTCATTTACTCCACAGGTACAAAACAAGCCATGTACACCATTACACAAGGTGTGTCACAGGTATATCTGGTGTCATTTACTCCACAGGTACAAAACAAGCCATGTACACCATTACTACAAGGTGTGTCACAGGTATATCTGGTGTCATTTACTCCACAGGTACAAAACAAGCCATGTACACCATTACTACAAAGTGTGTGTCACAGGTATATCTGGTGTCATTTACTCCACAGGTACAAAACAAGCCATGTACACCATTACTACAAAGTGTGTCACAGGTATATCTGGTGTCATTTACTCCACAGGTACAAAACAAGCCATGTACACCATTACTACAAAGTGTGTCACAGGTATATCTGGTGTCATTTACTCCACAGGTACAAAACAAGCCATGTACACCATTACTACAAGGTGTGTCACAGGTATATCTGGTGTCATTTACTCCACAGGTACAAAACAAGCCATGTACACCATTAATACAAAGTGTGTCACAGGTATATCTGGTGTCATTTACTCCACAGGTACAAAACAAGCCATGTACACCATTACTACAAAGTGTGTCACAGGTATATCTGGTGTCATTTACTCCACAGGTACAAAACAAGCCATGTACACCATTAATACAAAGTGTGTCACAGGTATATCTGGTGTCATTTACTCCACAGGTACAAAACAAGCCATGTACACCATTACTACAAGGTGTGTCACAGGTATATCTGGTGTCATTTACTCCACAGGTACAAAACAAGCCATGTACACCATTAATACAAAGTGTGTCACAGGTATATCTGGTGTCATTTACTCCACAGGTACAAAACAAGCCATGTACACCATTACTACAAGGTGTGTCACAGGTATATCTGGTGTCATTTACTCCACAGGTACAAAACAAGCCATGTACACCATTACTACAAGGTGTGTCACAGGTATATCTGGTGTCATTTACTCCACAGGTACAAAACAAGCCATTGTACACCATTAATACAAGGTGTGTCACAGGTATATCTGGTGTCATTTACTCCACAGGTACAAAACAAGCCATGTACACCATTAATACAAGGTGTGTCACAGGTATATCTGGTGTCATTTACTCCACAGGTACAAAACAAGCCATGTACACCATTAATACAAGGTGTGTCACAGGTATATCTGGTGTCATTTACTCCACAGGTACAAAACAAGCCATGTACACCATTACTACAAGGTGTGTCACACGTATATCTGGTGTCATTTACTCCACAGGTACAAAACAAGCCATGTACACCATTAATACAAGGTGTGTCACAGGTATATCTGGTGTCATTTACTCCACAGGTACAAAACAAGCCATGTACACCATTAATACAAGGTATGTCACAGGTATATCTGGTGTCATTTACTCCACAGGTACAAAACAAGCCATGTACACACCATTAATACAAGGTGTGTCCACACGTATATCTGGTGTCATTTACTCCACAGGTACAAAAACAAGCCATGTACACCATTAATACAAGCTGTGTCCACAGGTATATCTGGTGTCATTTACTCCACAGGTACAATACAAGCCATGTACACCACCATTACTACAAGGTGTGTCACACGTATATCTGGTGTCATTTACTCCACAGGTACAAAACAAGCCATGTACACCATTAATACAAGTGTGTCACAGGTATATCTGGTGTCATTTACTCCACAGGTACAATACAAGCCATGTACACCATTAATACAATGTGTCACAGGTATATCTGGTGTCATTTACTCCACAGGTACAAAACAAGCCATGTAACACCATTAATACAAGGTGTGTCACAGTATATCTGGTGTCATTTACTCCACAGGTACAAAACAAGCCATGTACACCATTAATACAAGGTGTGTCACACAGGTTATATCTGGTGTCATTTACTCCACAGGTACAAAACAAGCCATGTACACCATTAATACAAAGTGTGTCACAGGTATATCTGGTGTCATTTACTCCACAGGTACAAAACAAGCCATGTACACCATTAATACAAGGTGTGTCACAGGTATATCTGGTGTCATTTACTCCACAGGTACAAAACAAGCCATGTACACCATTACAGGTACAAGGTGTGTCACAGGTATATGGTCTGGTGTCATTTACTCCACAGGTACAAAACAAGCCATGTACACCATTAATACAAGGTGTGTCACAGGTATATCTGGTGTCATTTACTCCACAGGTACAAAACAAGCCATGTACACCATTAATACAAAGTGTGTCACAGGTATATCTGGTGTCATTTTACTCCACAGGTACAAAACAAGCCATGTACACCATTAATACAAGGTGTGTCACAGTATATCTGGTGTCATTTACTCCACAGGTACAAAACAAGCCATGGTACACCATTAATACAAAGTGTGTCACAGGTATATCTGGTGTCATTTACTCCACAGGTACAAAACAAGCCATGTACACCATTAATACAAGGTGTGTCACAGGTATATCTGGTGTCATTTACTCCACAGGTACAAAACAAGCCATGTACACCATTAATACAAAGTGTGTCACAGGTATATCTGGTGTCATTTACTCCACAGGTACAAAACAAGCCATGTACACCATTAATACAAAGTGTGTCACAGGTATATCTGGTGTCATTTACTCCACAGGTACAAAACAAGCCATGTACACCATTAATACAAAGTGTGTCACAGGTATATCTGGTGTCATTTACTCCACAGGTACAAACAAGCCATGTACACCATTAATACAAAGTGTGTCACAGGTATATCTGGTGTCATTTACTCCACAGTACAAAACAAGCCATGTACACCATTAATACAAGGTGTGTCAAAGGTGTATCTGGTGTCATTTACTCCACAAGGTACAATACCAAGCCATGTACACATCCATTACTGACAAGGTGGTCACAGGTAATATCTGGTGTCATTTACTCCACAGGGTACAAAACAAGCCATAGTACACCAATTAACAGCGATACAAAGGTGTGTCACAGGTATATCTGGTGTCATTTACTCCACAGTACAAAACAAGCCATGTACACCCATTAACTACAAATGTGTGTCACAGGTATATCTGGTGTCATTTACTCCACAGGTACAAAACAAGCCATGTACACCATTAATACAAGGTGTGTCACAGGGTATATCTGGTGTCATTTACTCCACAGGTACAAAACAAGCCATGTACACCAAATTATATACATGGTGTCGTCATATACTGGTTGTCATTTACTCCACAGGTACTCATACTAAGTCCAGTGTACACCATTACTACAAGGTTGTGTACATATTTCATATACTTCCACAGGGTACACCATTTTAATACAAGGTGTGTCACAGGTTATCTGGTGCGTCAATTACTCCACAGTACAAAACAAGCCACACCATGTAGTGTGTCACAGGTATATCTTGGTGTCATTTACTCCACATGTACAAAACAAGGTACACCATTAATACAAGTTGTCACAGGTGGTCTTTTACTCCAGCAGTTACAAAAACAAAGCCCCTGTACACCATTACTACAAGGTTTGTCACAGTCTATCTGTCATTCATTACTCCACAGGTACAACCATTTACTACAAAGTGTGTCACAGGTTATATCTGGTGTCATTTACTCACAGTACAAAACACAGGTGTACACAAAAAGTTGTACCATGTATCTTTTTAAGGGATCACAAAACCACACTACCATACACACCATTCCTCAAAGTTTTGTGTACTTGTTCTTGTCATTTTACTCCACAGGTACAAAACAAGCCATGTACCATATACATACAAACCAGTGTGTCACAGGTATATTGGTGTCATTTTACTCCACAGGTACAAAACAAGCCATGTACATTACATACAAGGTTGTCACAGGTATGTTTCATTTTACTCCACAGGTACAAAACAAGCCATTGTACACTTCATACACTCACACAATTTTGAGTACAGGTATATCTGGTGTTCTCACAGGTACTCCACAAAACAACCATGTACACCATTATCCACCATTGTCACAGTTTTGTTTATTTTACTCCACAGGGGAAAACAAGCCATGTACACAAACACATTGTGTCACAGTTTACTCTGGTATTTTACTCCACAAAACAACACAAGCCATGTACACACCATTAATACAAGTTGTGTTTACAATCTTCATTTTTACTCCACAGGTACAAACAAGCCATGTACACTTTTTACTATAAAACACACAGGTCATTCAGTTTTGTTTTTCCACAGGTACAAAAACATACCAGGACACCATACATCACCATTTTGTACCATTTTTTTACTTGTTCTGGGGGAAGGGATCAAAACAACCATGTACACCATATACATACCCAAGGTTCTGGGGTCATTTTAAACACAAAACACATACATCATACCCATTTTGAAAGTGTTTACTTGTTCTTCAAGGGATCAAAAATACAAGACATATACATCATCACTCATTTTGAGTTTTGTTTACTTGTATACTGGTGAACATTTACTCCACAGTTACAAACAACAAGCCATGTACACCATTACACAAAAGTGTGTCACAGTTTTGTATCTTTTCATTTACTCCACAGGTACAAAACATACCAACACCATATACATCAACCATTTTGTCACCTTATTCTTGTTCATTTACTCCACAACAAAACAACCATACACCATTAATACAAGGTTGTACACGTTAATTGGTGTCATTTAAACTACCACAGGTATCAAAAACCAGCCATGTTCACCATTAATACACAATACCAGGTTGTACTATACATCACACCAGGTATAGTTTGGTTTCATTTACTCCACAGGTACAAAACAAGCCATGTACACCATTACATACAATTTTGTCACACAGGTATATCTGGTGTCATTTACTCCACAGTACAAAAACATACCATGTACCCAATCTATTAATCACACCATTTTGGTTTTTTTTACTCCACAGGGACAAAACATACCATTCAATATACATTGTACAATTTTACTCAGTTTTGTGTACAAAGGTACAAAACATACCATGTACACACAAAACACACTGGTTCATTTACTCCACAGGGATCAAAACACCATACACCACCCAATACAAAGTGTGTACAGGTTTTGAGTTTTGTACTTACTTGTTCCAGGGGAAGGGATCAAAACAAGCCATGCACCATTAATACCCAATGTCACAGTTGTACTGGTTCATTTACTCCACAGGTACAAAACCATACCATGTACACCATTGTACCATACAAAGGTACTCCACAAAACACTATCTACCCTGGGTCAGGTGTACCACAGGTACTCAAAAACATACCAGACCCTACACAATCAAAGTTTACATGTTTACTTGTTCAAGGGATCAAAACACACATACCATACATCAAAACATACCAGTTTTGTTTACTTGTTCTGGGGGAAGGGATCAAAACATACCAGGACTATATACATCACACCATTTTGAGTTTTGTTTACTTGTTCTGGGGGAAGGGATCAAAACATACCAGGACAATATACATCACACCATTTTGAGTTTTGTTTACTTGTTCTGGGGGAAGGGATCAAAACATACCAGGACTATATACATCACACCATTTTGAGTTTTGTTTACTTGTTCTGGGGAAGGGATCAAAACATACCAGGACTATATACATCACACCATTTTGAGTTTTGTTTACTTGTTCTGGGGGAAGGGATCAAAACATACCAGGACAATATACATCACACCATTTTGAGTTTTGTTTACTTGTTCTGGGGAAGGGATCATACAAACAATATACCAGGGTATACAGACATATACACACACCATTTTGAGTTTTGTTTACTTGTTCTGGGGGAAGGGATCAAAACATACCAGGACTATATACATCACACCATTTTGAGTTTTGTTTACTTGTTCTGGGGGAAGGGATCAAAACATACCAGGACTATATACATCACACCATTTTGAGTTTTGTTTACTTGTTCTGGGGGAAGGGATCAAAACATACCAGGACTATATACATCACACCATTTTGAGTTTTGTTTACTTGTTCTGGGGGAAGGGATCAAAACATACCAGGACTATATACATCACACCATTTTGAGTTTTGTTTACTTGTTCTAGGGGAAGGGATCAAAACATACCAGGACTATATACATCACACCATTTTGAGTTTTGTTTACTTGTTCTGGGGGAAGGGATCAAAACATACCAGGACTATATACATCACACCATTTTGAGTTTTGTTTACTTGTTCTGGGGGAAGGGATCAAAACATACCAGGACTATATACATCACACCATTTTGAGTTTTGTTTACTTGTTCTGGGGGAAGGGATCAAAACATACCAGGACTATATACATCACACCATTTTGAGTTTTGTTTACTTGTTCTAGGGGAAGGGATCAAAACATACCAGGACTATATACATCACACCATTTTGAGTTTTGTTTACTTGTTCTGGGGGAAGGGATCAAAACATACCAGGACTATATACATCACACCATTTTGAGTTTTGTTTACTTGTTCTGGGGGAAGGGATCAAAACATACCAGGACTATATACATCACACCATTTTGAGTTTTGTTTACTTGTTCTGGAGGAAGGGATCAAAACATACCAGGACTATATACATCACACCATTTTGAGTTTTGTTTACTTGTTCTGGGAAGGGATAAAACATACCAGGACTATATACATCACACATTTTGAGTTTTGTTTACTTGTTCTGGGGAAGGGATCAAAACATACCAGGACTATATACATCACACCATTTTGAGTTTTGTTTACTTGTTCTGGGGGAAGGGATCAAAACATACCAGGACTATATACATCACACCATTTTGAGTTTTGTTTACTTGTTCTGGGGGAAGGGATCAAAACATACCAGGACTATATACATCACACCATTTTGAGTTTTGTTTACTTGTTCTGGGGGAAGGGATCAAAACATACCAGGACATATACATCAGGTTTTGTTTACTTATACAAAACATACACTATATCATCACACCATTTTGAGTTTTGTTTACTTGTTCTGGGGGAAGGGATCAAAACATACCAGGACTATATACATCACACCATTTTGAGTTTTGTTTACTTGTTCTGGGGGAAGGGATCAAAACATACCAGGACTATATACATCACACCATTTTGAGTTTTGTTTACTTGTTCTGGGGGAAGGGATCAAAACATACCAGGACTATATACATCACACCATTTTGAGTTTTGTTTACTTGTTCTGGGGGAAGGGATCAAAACATACCAGGACTATATACATCACACCATTTTGAGTTTTGTTTACTTGTTCTGGGGAAGGGATCAAAACATACACAGGACTACATTTTTTGAGTTTTGTTTACTTGTTCTGGGGGAAGGGATCAAAACATACCAGGACAATATACATCACACCATTTTGAGTTTTGTTTACTTGTTCTGGGGGAAGGGATCAAAACATACCAGGACTATATACATCACACCATTTTGAGTTTTGTTTACTTGTTCTGGGGGAAGGGATCAAAACATACCAGGACAATATACATCACACCATTTTGAGTTTTGTTTACTTGTTCTAGGGGAAGGGATCAAAACATACCAGGACTATATACATCACACCATTTTGAGTTTTGTTTACTTGTTCTGGGGGAAGGGATCAAAACATACCAGGACTATATACATCACACCATTTTGAGTTTTGTTTACTTGTTCTGGGGGAAGGGATCAAAACATACCAGGACAATATACATCACACCATTTTGAGTTTTGTTTACTTGTTCTGGGGGAAGGGATCAAAACATACCAGGACTATATACATCACACCATTTTGAGTTTTGTTTACTTGTTCTGGGGGAAGGGATCAAAACATACCAGGACTATATACATCACACCATTTTGAGTTTTGTTTACTTGTTCTGGGGGAAGGGATCAAAACATACCAGGACTATATACATCACACCATTTTGAGTTTTGTTTACTTGTTCTGGGGGAAGGGATCATCAAAACATACCAGGACATATACATCACACCATTTTGAGTTTTGTTTACTTGTTCTGGGGGAAGGGATCAAAACATACCAGGACTATATAATCACACCATTTTGAGTTTTGTTTACTTGTTCTGGGGGAAGGGATCAAAACATACCAGGACTATATACATCACACCATTTTGAGTTTTGTTTACTTGTTCTGGGGGAAGGGATCAAAACATACCAGGACTATATACATCACACCATTTTGAGTTTTGTTTACTTGTTCTGGGGGAAGGGATCAAAACATACCAGGACAATATACATCACACCATTTTGAGTTTTGTTTACTTGTTCTGGGGGAAGGGATCAAAACATACCAGGACAATATACATCACACCATTTTGAGTTTTGTTTACTTGTTCTGGGGGAAGGGATCAAAACATACCAGGACTATATACATCACACCATTTTGAGTTTTGTTTACTTGTTCTGGGGGAAGGGATCAAAACATACCAGGACTATATACATCACACCATTTTGAGTTTTGTTTACTTGTTCTGGGGGAAGGGATCAAAACATACCAGGACTATATACATCACACCATTTTGAGTTTTGTTTACTTGTTCTGGGGGAAGGGATCAAAACATACCAGGACAATATACATCACACCATTTTGAGTTTTGTTTACTTGTTCTGGAGGAAGGGATCAAAACATACCAGGACTATATACATCACACCATTTTGAGTTTTGTTTACTTGTTCTGGGGGAAGGGATCAAAACATACCAGGACTATATACATCACACCATTTTGAGTTTTGTTTACTTGTTCTGGGGGAAGGGATCAAAACATACCAGGACTATATACATCACACCATTTTGAGTTTTGTTTACTTGTTCTGGGGGAAGGGATCAAAACATACCAGGACTATATACATCACACCATTTTGAGTTTTGTTTACTTGTTCTGGAGGAAGGGATCAAAACATACCAGGACAATATACATCACACCATTTTGAGTTTTGTTTACTTGTTCTAGGGGAAGGGATCAAAACATACCAGGACTATATACATCACACCATTTTGAGTTTTGTTTACTTGTTCTGGGGGAAGGGATCAAAACATACCAGGACTATATACATCACACCATTTTGAGTTTTGTTTACTTGTTCTAGGGGAAGGGATCAAAACATACCAGGACTATATACATCACACCATTTTGAGTTTTGTTTACTTGTTCTAGGGGAAGGGATCAAAACATACCAGGACTATATACATCACACCATTTTGAGTTTTGTTTACTTGTTCTGGGGGAGGACTACAGCAGCCAGATAAATATCCATACTTCTGTAATCCATATCGAATCACTTTTTTTGGAACTGACAGAGGAAGAAGGATCATTCCCTACCTAGAGAGTAAGACATGGACACCCTCACCCGACCCTTTGGTTAGCTTGGTTAGACAATCGTGAATCTCCTCCTCAGATTTCTTCGTTCTACCATTAAGGTAGGCAAAGATCTTATCTGTCTCCTTGTCCTAAAGGCACAGAATTTGATGTTTCCTTGTTACTTATTATTATAACTTAGAGTGACAGAATTTGATGTTTCCTTGTTACTTATTATTATAACGTAGAGTGACAGAATTTGGTATCTCCTTGATACTTATTATTATAACTTAGAGAGACAGAATTTGGTATCTCCTTGATACTTATTATTATAACCTAAAGACACAGAATTTGGTATCTCCTTGAACCTTATTATTATAACTTTTGATTATGCTATGATTGTTCAAACTTGTTATATATGTATTTAAGGAATGAAGAATGTTTGTCTTGTGTTTTCATTGCTATATTTACATTCATTTGCAACTTCTACAATATAAACAAGGACATAGCCATTCAGATCCCCCGCCAATGGAGATATCAAAGCTGAAGTAAGTTTGATTGTGGAGACTTATGTGTATGAAAAAAAAACAGAAAAAAGGAAGTTGAGCTAAAGAAAGATGGAGTATAATTCAAGTAGAGCGGGGCTGCAATTGTTGAATCAGGTATACAGCCTTGACATTTATATTAGACTATATACACAAAGATGGGTGGAGTTTTGCAAAGTAACATTTACCATTTACCATGACATTTTCAGCAATGTTTCCATGGTAACGGAAAAAGTGCAAAAAATGAAAACCTAAAAATAGCAAAAGGTACTACTAGACCATAAAAAGAATGTGTCTATGAAGTTTCGTGGAAATATCTCTGCTGGTTTTAGAGTTATGCTCCGGAAATGAACCTGCTACAAAAATATGATATTTTCAGCAATGTTTCTATGGTTACAGAAAAAAGCACAAAAAGTGAAAACCTAAAATAGCAAAAGACACTACTAGACCATAAGACTAATGTGCCTATGGAGTTCCGTACATATATCTCAACCGGTTTCCCAGTTATGCTGCGGAAACGAACCTGGTACAAAAATATGATATTTTCATCAATGTTTCCATGGTTACGGAAAAAGTGCAAAAAATGAAAACCTAAAAATAGCAAAAGGCACTACTAGACCATAAGAACAATGTGTCTATGAAGTTTCATGGAAATATCTCTGCTGGTTTTAGAGTTACAGTGCTCCGGAAACGATTCTTACATAAAAATATGCCATTTTCAGCAATGTTACCATGGTTACAGGAAAAAGTACAAAAAGTGAAAACCTTAAAATAGCAAAAGGCACTACTAGACCATAAGAGCAATGTGTCTATGAAGTTTCGTGGAAATATCTCTGCTGGTTTTAGAGTTATGCTCCGGAAATGAACCTGCTACAAAAATATGATATTTTCAGCAATATTTCTATGGTTACAGAAAAAAGCACAAAAAGTGAAAACCTAAAAATAGCAAAAGGTACTACTAGACCATAAAAAGAATATGTGTATGAAGTTTCGTGGAAATATCTCTTCTGGTTTTAGAGTTATGCTCCAGAAACGAACCTGGTACAAAAATATGATATTTTCAGCAATGTTTCCATGGTTACGAAAAAAATGCAAAAAATGAAAACCTAAAAATAGCAAAAGGCACTACTAGACCATAAGACCAATGTGTGTATGAAGTTTCGTGGAAATATCTCTACTGGTTTAAGAGTTTTGCTCCGGAAACCATTCGTACGGACGGACGGACGGACGGACGGAACCCATTTGTATATCCCCCGCCAACTTCGTTGGGCGGGGGATAACTAACCATGGCAAAGTGAAGTCTATGGTGGCATAACTGACACCCAAAATGTGACTATTATGACGTCACTAATGTTGACATGGTTACGTCAACTGATCACCGTTAAAATGGCTGTTCCATGTTGTGGATTAAATCATTGTTGATGAATTGATTGTTACTTCATGCTTTTTCAGTCAACAGTCAAAACTCTTTTCCCGGGGTGTTGAGACAAACGCGATGAAAGATTTCCGGAGGCCGAGGGAAACAGTTTATAGGGTTGGTCCCAACACCGAGGGGAAAGAGCTTTGACTGTTGACTGAAAAAGCATGAAACAACTGTTTTTTTATCTGAACCGCAATCTTAAACTTATCACTGAGCTTATGGTGAAAAAGATTTTTGCCGAAAGAATACCAGTATTTGGGGCAATCCAGCGCACCGATATTTATGACGTCAACAATTAATTATGACATCAACAATAAAGTGCATGAAAACGTTCCGCACTGGTCACCAGTCAAACTATTGACCCATCAATATAGCCGAAAATACTTACCAAGGTATTTACATTTATATAGAGAATAAGAGAATCAAGTTACAATTTTCTATCTTAAAAACTGTTAATGTAAAACCCCCAAGATGAGTTAATAATGTAAATATTAGCATTTAACTATCGTCATAGGTCATACATGCTCTAAATAGATGCCAGAGCTTTGCAAACAATCATCTCATAATGTGCTAGTGCGCATTATGAAGATTGTCTGCAAAGCACTGGCATCTATATAGACCATAGATGCCATAGGAAGACAGTTTAATGCTTCATTAGAATTTGTCTCTTTGACCTTTGTGTCTGCTTACACTATGCCCTGTTTCAGTTTGATTACATGTAATAGTACCACCATGATACAAGTACAGACACTTAAGTGGGCTGATGAAGAGGTCCTATCACAGTCTTAAACAGTAATACACCAATATTTATTGATACAACTCAATGATCACAAACAGACCGTATCTGACTGGTACAGTGGTATTTGTACCACTTAAGGAGACAGAAATGGTATATCAGTAATAAGAAGGATGTTACTGACTGTATAGTATAGGTCTACCTTTCAGAGCAGCTTTCCTTCTCAATCCATATTCTTTTTTTATACTTTTCTTCATTGTGTATCAGGTTTTAATTGTACATAGTGATATGGTCTAGCTTCTAGCTTCTAACTTCTTGATAAGAGGAATTTCCCTTTAGCTCAGTCAGTAGAGCAGCAGCCCAGTAAGTCCAGTGTCACGGTTTGACCACAGCAAGCAGAACACTAATCTCCGTCTGTTACAATTACCAGATACCTTTTGATTTCCTTTCCTGTCTATATAACAACAGTTTGTATCAGGGACCTTTCACAATTAGGCTAAAACCAGGAACTCTTAATTTTGGAAGACTAATATAGTAATGAGGAAAGAGAGGTGGGGAGGACAGGAGCTTACAATGGCATATGTGTAAGGTCCTGACTAAATAAAGGGCTAAATAATAAGTGTAAGGTCCAGACTAAATAAAGGGCTAAATAATAAGTGTAAGGTCCAGACTAAGTAAAGGGCTAAATAATAAGTGTAAGGTCCAGACTAAGTAAAGGGCTAAATAATAAGTGTAAGGTCCAGACTAAGTAAAGGGCTAAATAATAAGTGTAAGGTCTAGACTAAGTAAAGGGCTAAATTATAAGTGTAAGGTCCTGACTAAATAAAGGGCTAAATAATAAGTGTAAGGTCCTGACTAAATAAAGGGCTAAATAATAAGTGTAAGGTCCTGACTAAATAAAGGGCGAAATAATAAGTCTAAGGTCTAGACTAAGTAAAGGGCTAAATTATAAGTGTAAGGTCCTGACTAAATAAAGGGCTAAATAATAAGTGTAAGGTCCTGACTAAGTAAAGAGCTAAATAATAAGTCTAAGGTCTAGACTAAGTAAAGGGCTAAATTATAAGTGTAAGGTCCTGACTAAATAAAGGGCTAAATAATAAGTGTAAGGTCCTGACTAAATAAAGGGCTAAATAATAAGTCTAAGGTCTAGACTAAGTAAAGGGCTAAATTATAAGTGTAAGGTCCTGACTAAATAAAGGGCTAAATAATAAGTGTAAGGTCCTGACTAAATAAAGGGCTAAATAATAAGTGTAAGGTCCTGACTAAGTAAAGGGCTAAATAATAAGTGTAAGGTTTAGACTAAGTAAAGGGCTAAATAATAAGTGTAAGGTCCTGACTAAACTAGAACACTGACACATCAGAAAGGGCCCCGCTATGTGTCTGACGTGCTTAAGTGGAAAAGTAGTATATTGACAACGAATTCTTCCGTGTTAGCTATATGTTGCTAATAAATAATTAATGTCAACATTAATTGGGAAACTGATGATGGTACATTATTATAATTCTTTGGAAAAAGTCTTCCAAGTATTTAACTTGAATCCTGATTCCAAGCTAACATTACATTAAGAGCATACAATTAACTCAAATACCCCTTTTAAACAAGGTAAACCTCATAGTTTGCTGAAGAAACACATAACAAATGTGAAAGGAAGGGAATAAAGGTCTTGCTCAAATATTTTAATCATGTAAAAGTGCATTAAGCAGTCAAAACTCTGGTGAGTTGACTTCTTGTTTAATTCTGAACAACTCTGCTTCATTATAAATGTTGTAGCAAAATGTTCATGAGAAAATAATTTTTTTAAATTTGACCTTGACCTTTGACTTAGTAACCTTGGCCCATGACCTTACCTTTGGACAGTCAACTCCTTGTTTAATTCTGAACAACTTTGCATCATAATGTTATAACAAAATGTTTATCAGTTAAGAGCAACAACATTGTGATTTTTTTAAATGTTAAAATCCAAGATGGCCGATTTTTTAATTTAATTTCAGCCTGAAAAATTACCAAGCAGATCTAGGATGGATGGGGAATCATCATGTAAAATATGGGGAAAATACTCCACTCCCTTCCATCATTAATGTGCAAAAGAAAAAAAACGGACAGACGGACGGACGGACAGACGGACAGACGGACGGACGGACAACCTGATTACTATAGGGCACCCGCATCTCGATGCGGGGCCCTAATAAAGGGCTAAATAATAAGTGTAAGGTCCAGACTAAGTAAAGGGTTAAATAATAAGTGTAAGGTTTAGACTAAGTAAAGAGCTAAATAATAAGTGTAAGGTTTAGACTAAGTAAAGGGCTAAATAATAAGTGTAAGGTCCTGACTAAATAAAGGGCTAAATAATAAGTAAAGGGCTAAATAATAAGTGTAAGGTCCTGACTAAATAAAGGGCTAAATAATAAGTGTAAGGTCAAGACTAAGTAAAGGGCTTAATAAAAAGTGTAAGGTCCAATAAGTAAAGGGCTAAATAATAAGTTAAGGTCCAGACTAAGTAAAGGGCTAAATAATAAGTGTAAGGTCAAGACTAAGTAAAGGGCTAAATAATAAGTGTAAGGTCCTGACTAAATAAAGGGCTAAATAATAAGTGTAAGGTCCAGACTAAGTAAAGGGCTAAATAATAAGTGTAAGGTCAAGTCTAAGTAAAGGGCTAAATAATAAGTGTAAGGTCTAGACTAAGTAAAGGGCTAAATAATAAGTGTAAGGTCTAGACTAAGTAAAGGGCTTAATAAAAAGTGTAAGGTCCAGACTAAGTAAAGGGCTAAATAATAAATGTAAAGTCTAGATTAAGTAAAGAGCTAAATAATAAGTCTAAGGTCCAGACTAAGTAAAGGGTTAAATAATAAATGTAAGGTCTAGGCTAAGTAAAGGGTTAAATAATAAGTGTAAGGTCCAGACTAAGTAAAGAGCTAAATAATAAGTGTAAGGTTTAGACTAAGTAAAGGGCTAAATGATAAGTTTAAGGTCCTGACTAAGTAAAGGGTTAAATAATAAGTGTAAGGTCCAGACTAAGTAAAGGGCTAAATTATAAATGTAAGGTCCAGCCTAAGTAAAGGGTTAAATAATAAATGTAAGGTCTAGACTAAGTAAGGGGCTAAATAATAAGTGATGGGAGAGGGGTCTATAATAAGTGTAATACCCAAGGCTGATGGGATGGGAGAGGGGTCTATAATAAGTGTAATACCCAAGGCTGATGGGATGGGAGAGGGGTCTATAATAAGTGTAATACCCAAGGCTGATGGGATGGGAATGGGAGAGGGGTCTATAATAAGTGTAATACCCAAGGCTGATGGGATGGGTGTGGGAGAGGGGTCTATAATAAGTGTAATACCCAAGGCTGATGGGATGGGAGAGGGGTCTATAATAAGTGTAATACCCAAGGCTGATGGGATGGGAGAGGGGTCTATAATAAGTGTAATACCCAAGGCTGATGGGATGGGAGAGGGGTCCATAATAAGTGTAATACCCAAGGCTGATGGGATGGGAGAGGGGTCTATAATAAGTGTAATACCAAAGGCTGATGGGATGGGAGTGGGAGAGGGGTCCATAATAAGTGTAATACCCAAGGCTGATGGGATGGGAGAGGGGTCTATAATAAGTGTAATACCCAAGGCTGATGGGATGGGAGAGGGGTCTATAATAAGTGTAATACCCAAGGCTGATGGGATGGGAGAGGGGTCTATAATAAGTGTAATACCCAAGGCTGATGGGATGGGAGAGGGGTCTATAATAAGTGTAATACCCAAGGCTGATGGGATGGGAGTGGGAGAGGGGTCTATAATAAGTGTAATACCCAAGGCTGATGGGATGGGAGTGGGAAAGGGGTCCATAATAAGTGTAATACCCAAGGCTGATGGGATGGGAGAGGGGTCCATAATAAGTGTAATACTCAAGGCTGATGGGATGGGAGAGGGGTCTATAATAAGTGTAATACCCAAGGCTGATGGGATGGGAGAGGGGTCTATAATAAGTGTAATACCCAAGGCTGATGGGATGGGAGTGGGAAAGGGGTCTATAATAAGTGTAATACCCAAGGCTGATGGGATGGGAGAGGGGTCTATAATAAGTGTAATACCCAAGGCTGATGGGATGGGAGAGGGGTCTATAATAAGTGTAATACCCAAGGCTGATGGGATGGGAGAGGGGTCTATAATAAGTGTAATACCCAAGGCTGATGGGATGGGAGAGGGGTCTATAATAAGTGTAATACCCAAGGCTGATGGGATGGGAGTGGGAGAGGGGTCTATAATAAGTGTAATACCCAAGGCTGATGGGATGGGAGTGGGAAAGGGGTCCATAATAAGTGTAATACCCAAGGCTGATTGGATGGGAGAGGGGTCCATAATAAGTGTAATACTCAAGGCTGATGGGATGGGAGAGGGGTCTATAATAAGTGTAATACCAAAGGCTGATGGGAGGGGAGAGGGGTCTATAATAAGTGTAATACCCAAGGCTGATGGGATGGGAGTGGGAAAGGGTCTATAATAAGTGTAATACCCAAGGCTGATGGGAGGGGAGAGGGGTCTATAATAAGTGTAATACCCAAGGCTGATGGGATGGGAGTGGGAAAGGGTCTATAATAAGTGTAATACTTAAGGCTGATGGGATGGGAGAGGGGTCTATAATAAGTGTAATACCCAAGGCTGATGGGATGGGAGTGGGAAAGGGGTCTATAATAAGTGTAATACCCAAGGCTGATGGGATGGGAGTGGGAAAGGGGTCTATAATAAGTGTAATACCCAAGGCTGATGGGATGGGAGTGGGAAAGGGGTCCATAATAAGTGTAATACTTAAGGCTGATGGGATGGGAGAGGGGTCTATAATAAGTGTAATACCCAAGGCTGATGGGATGGGAGAGGGGTCCATAATAAGTGTAATACCCAAGGCTGATGGGATGGGAGTGGGAAAGGGGTCTATAATAAGTGTAATACCCAAGGCTGATGGGATGGGAGTGGGAAAGGGGTCCATAATAAGTGTAATACCCAAGGCTGATTGGATGGGAGAGGGGTCCAAATAAGTGTAATACTCAAGGCTGATGGGATGGGAGAGGGGTCTATAATAAGTGTAATACCAAAGGCTGATGGGAGGGGAGAGGGGTCTATAATAAGTGTAATACCCAAGGCTGATGGGATGGGAGTAGGAAAGGGTCTATAATAAGTGTAATACCCAAGGCTGATGGGAGGGGAGAGGGGTCTATAATAAGTGTAATACCCAAGGCTGATGGGATGGGAGTGGGAAAGGGGTCTATAATAAGTGTAATACTTAAGGCTGATGGGATGGGAGAGGGGTCTATAATAAGTGTAATACCCAAGGCTGATGGGATGGGAGTGGGAAAGGGGTCTATAATAAGTGTAATACCCAAGGCTGATGGGATGGGAGTGGGAAAGGGGTCTATAATAAGTGTAATACCCAAGGCTGATGGGATGGGAGTGGGAAAGGGGTCCATAATAAGTGTAATACTTAAGGCTGATGGGATGGGAGAGGGGTCTATAATAAGTGTAATACCCAAGGCTGATGGGATGGGAGAGGGGTCTATAATAAGTGTAATACCCAAGGCTGATGGGATGGGAGTGGGAAAGGGTCTATAATAAGTGTAATACCCAAGGCTGATGGGAGGGGTGTGGGAGAGGGGTCTATAATAAGTGTAATACCCAAGGCTGATGGGATGGGAGAGGGGTCTATAATAAGTGTAATACCCAAGGCTGATGGGATGGGAGAGGGGTCTATAATAAGTGTAATACCCAAGGCTGATGGGATGGGAGAGGGGTCTATAATAAGTGCAATACCCAAGGCTGATGGGATGGGAGTGGGATCTATAATAAGTGTAATACTTAAGGCTGATGGGAGGGAGTGGGAGAGGGGTCCATAATAAGTGTAATATTCAAGGCTGATGGGATGGGAGTGGGACAGGGGTCCATAATAAGTGTAATACCAAGAATAATTGAGGTAGGGATGAAAGCGGTATGAAAACCTTTTGTTCCTGAGTTATCTGAACATCAAAAATCAATGACCTACATATCGTTTCAGATCTGCACACACAAATGCTAATTGTCAGACTACATTCCTGTGGCTTCTGCCTGTTACAGAGCTATATATCACTGATAATCGGGTAATTAAGGTATTAGTTTTACCCTCCTCAATAACTGTCAATGCAACACTCCTTACACACTACACAACCTGACCTGGATTCTCTCCATATACATTGTGACATCAGTATACCATCAGACTATGGAGAAGTTCCTTTAATGACTAGGTTAGAAAAGAATACTTTTGATAATAAACGACAACAATAATGGTGACCAATTGTTAAATTCATAGCCAATCATCAATGAAAACATGACTAAAACTGACCAATCAGAAAACCAAAGAATTTGAGATGATGTCTTTCACAAGTTATGGTTCCTGAGCAAGCATCACTATAATGGCAAGGTGATTTTTAAATTATCATCATATATTTCATTTGTAATTTCTTTCGGATGCATTGTATTCAAACAAAATGCCATAATATCAATAAATTTCATAACTATAAACAGACTTTTAATCCGATATATCTAACACCAGACAAAGATCTAGCTCGTGCTGACTTGACAGCTCTATAGAAGATACATGAGAGAAGACAGACTGTAAATGTATCACTGGTTAATAGGGGTTGTCTTCCTGCATTTTCTGCCACATACTGGACCAGCAATGCAGAGCTCCATGTGTCTACTGCTATGCTTGGTTGCATTTAGCCAATGTGGCTAATTCACTAAATACAGAAACAGATTTTTTCTCCTTTTAGTTTACATATAGATGAGTTTTTAATGGGACAAAATCCAAAAGTATTTAACCCATTTATTGTACTTGATTTAAACATATTTTATTTGCCTTTTTCGGTATTTGACAAAAAGGATTGGGAGGCTGAGTACCTTACAACTTATGGATAAGCCCTCTCCAAACATGCATACAAAATATACATATTAAAGGCTAGTTGCTGCTTACATAATGTAGTACTGAAATATACATAAAGATAATTTGTTTAATTAAATAAATCGAAATAACATTTTGATTTATTGTACTTACCCAGAAATGTCTATAATAAATATTCCACATCTGCCATTCCAAATAATTGGCAATCTTATAAAAAATAAATGATGTCAAGCTAAAATTGTGTGAAAACCTAAGTTAATGTGCTTGCGATTTATCAAAGACAAAAAGCAATGTATGGCCAGATAAGATCAAACTATGACCCTGGGTTAACTGGTTCATTGCTCTGACAACTAACAGGAAGCTCATCCTAGTGCAAAGCATATCATTATTTATATATACAGGATTTATACTTAAAGCATTTTCATATAGCCACTGACAACAGTGAATTGGAATGAGATGTAATTAAATGTGATAAGCCGATACCAGAATCACATCTGCTCTACAAGATCCCCCTACATGTTTTTACATCCTAACAAAGGCCGCAGGAGGTGAAAATTAAAAACAAACCTGGTACAAAAATCTAAATACAGTCCAATATATGAGTGAGATATAGCCATAGTAATAATCTGTAACCTTCTAACTAAGTGACTTAGTTAACTTACTGTCACTAACTACAGGTACTTAGCCTCCCAATACAAACACACACAAAGTACAGGTACACAGCCACCCAATACACACACACATAAAGTACAGGTACACAGCCTCCCAATACTCACACACAAAGTACAGGTACACAGCCTCCCAATACACACACACAAAGTACAGGTACACAGCCTCCCAATACACACACAAAGTACAGGTACACAGCCTCCCAATACACACACAAAGTACAGGTACACAGCCTCCCAATACACACACACACAAAGTACAGGTACACAGCCTCCCAATACACACACACAAAGTACAGGTACACAGAATCCCACAGGTACACAGCCTCCCAATACACACACAAAGTACAGGTACACAGCCTCCCAATACACACACACACAAAGTACAGGTACTTAGCCTCCCAATACACACACACACAAAGTACAGGTACACAGCCACCAAATACACACACACACAGTACAGGTACACAGCCTCCCAATACACAAACACACAGTACAGGTACACAGCCTCCCAATACACACACACAGTACAGGTACACAGCCTCCTAATACACACACACAAAGTACAGGTACACAGCCACCCAATACTCACACACAAAGTACAGGTACACAGCCTCCCAATACACACACACAAAGTACAGGTACACAGCCACCCAATACTCACATACAAAGTACAGGTACACAGCCTCCCAATACACACACACACAAAGTACAGGTACACAGCCTCCCAATACACACACACAAAGTACAGGTACACAGCCACCCAATACTCACACACAAAGTACAGGTACACAGCCTCCCAATACACACACACAAAGTACAGGTACACAGCCTCCCAATACTCACACACAAAGTACAGGTACACAGCCTTCCAATACACACACACACAAAGTACAGGTACACAGCCACCCAATACACACACACAAAGTACAGGTACACAGCCTCCCAATACACACACAAAAAGTACAGGTACACAGCCACCCAATACACACACACAGTACAGGTACACAGCCTCCCAATACACACACACAAAGTACAGGTACACAGTCTCCCAATACACACACACAAAAGTACAGGTACACAGCCTCCCAATACACACACACACAAAGTACAGGTACACAGCCTCCCAATACTCACACACACAGTACAGGTACACAGCCTCCCAATACAAACACAAAAAGTACAGGTACACAGCCACCCAATACACACACACACAAAGTACAGGTGCACAGCCTCCCAATACACACACACAAAGTACAGGTACACAGCCTCCCAATACACACACAAAAAGTACAGGTACACAGCCACCCAATACACACACACAGTACAGGTACACAGCCTCCCAATACACACACACAAAGTACAGGTACACAGTCTCCCAATACACACACACAAAGTACAGGTACACAGCCTCCCAATACACACACACAAAGTACAGGTACACAGCCTCCCAATACTCACACACACAGTACAGGTACACAGCCTCCCAATACAAACACAAAAAGTACAGGTACACAGCCACCCAATACACACACACACAAAGTACAGGTGCACAGCCTCCCAATACACACACACACAAAGTAAAGGTACACAGCCACCCAATACACACACACAAAGTACAGATACACAACCACACAATACACACACACAAAGTACAGATACACAACCACACAATACACACACACAAAGTACAGGTGCACAGCCTCCCAATACACACACACACAAAGTAAAGGTACACAGCCTCCCAATACTCACACACACAGTACAGGTACACAGCCTCCCAATACAAACACAAAAAGTACAGGTACACAGCCACCCAATACACACACACAGAAAGTACAGGTGCACAGCCTCCCAATACACACACACACAAAGTAAAGGTACACAGCCACCCAATACACACACACAAAGTACAGATACACAACCACACAATACACACACACAAAGTACAGATACACAACCACACAATACACACACACAAAGTACAGTAGCCCGAGATACTCTGGCCCTGACACCAGACTTAGACATTATATGACAGATAGATGTCTGGTTTAGGGCCAGAGCGCAGTAGTACTCGAAAACCTGGAATAAGCCGACACCGTTTGGTATCGGGCCAGGTACTATCCGATTCAGACTGACCACCGAGAAGCACCACTAAACTTAGTCTATACAACAAATGAATATCATATCTACCCAAATATAGCAATCCAATCCAATCCAGTCTCCCAATACACACACACACAAAGTACAGGTACACAGCCACCCAATACACACACACAAAGTACAGGTACACAGCCACCCAATACACACACACAAACCAATACACTTCGGAAAAAAATCATGTTTGAAACAAAATGTCTGACAAACGATTAGATAAGAATGCTGGTAATATATATATTGGCAAAATGGCTGACAAGATATTTGGACAGTCTTATCAATAGATGTTGACAGATACAAAACCTAAAATTACTGGATGGAAATATCAGAGTGGATGTTGACATGTTGAAAACCTAAACGTACTCACATTGAGACCACACAGGGGTCAGTGAGTTCAACCATAGCTATATTGATTCCTACCTTAAAGATGCTCAATCGCGGACAGAGAATAAACGATATTCATCATTTGAACAATAATTGGATTAAATCATGTATATATTTATATATATATCTTTTTTATTTACACAAAAATTAAATGAAATCATTTATTTTGCATTTGGTGAATGCACAATCAGTACTTCCATGTATGACATAGTGTCACAGAGTGTTGTACTGAGAAAGTTGGCCATGTTGGAGTTTAGATAGATTAAAATAAATAACATCATTTGGTCAGGAACTTGTTTCAGGTCATTTCCGGTCCGGTTTAACTATGGCAGGTTTTATTTCCGTGACATTAATGTATACCAACATAAAACATTGAACTGCAGTAGAAACTATCTTAATGGAGCTTTACATTGTAAGGATGTATTGATTTTTTATAATAAACTAATATGTTTTTCAATCATCTTTTGATTAGAAATAATATCCCCAATGACAGATACAGGAAGTGCCTTTGGCAGCCAGTACTACATGACGCTCAAGTACTTTTTTCTGTGAATAAGTTGATTAAATAATCTGTGTCAGTGTACAATATATAAGTCAGTAGTCAGCTGTTACATATTTATAATAACCGTAAATCAATCAATTTATCTTCCTTCAATGGATGATAACAAGCTTTTCATCTGATCAAACCTTCCTTATTTATGCATACAAACTTATATCACTTAAAGTTGTATTTCTGGTAATTTTCACTGTAACAATATGTCGTTTTAACATTTGATATTTGAACATGGACATGTAACTTGATGATTTAGCTCCCCAAAAGCATATGTCGGCCTATAAGAGAGCCGAAATCTAGGGATAATATATTCCTGGTTTTGAATAAAACACCTCCAATCTCCGCCATATTCAGTACCTTCGAGTTTTGTCGGAATTCCGAATTGTATCACTTGACTGGCGTCAACACGTCCTGACACATGGAGATCCAGGTAACTAGCGTAAGCCCACATGTGTTTGTTTACGTTTTCCTTCTGACTAATATGAGCAAATCGTGCTGGTTTATGTCCACAGAGCGATAATTTGAAACATCATTTTGTTGACATTTCTCTTGGTTTCACAACTCTCATATTACTTCGAAATTGCTGCGACGATGTTCGGAAGAGTTCGGAATGATTCGGTATCTTTCGAGCCTATTTTTTACGTGGACACGTTAAAAAGATTTTTTTCTTTTGTAATTGAAATACTCCCATTGCTGCAACTTTATAAAAAGTGGTAAAATTAGAAAGTTTAAACCTCGGACAGACGGAGAAAAATGTGTATAGCACCTATACAGTTTTTACTCTGACAAAAAGAGCGAAAGTGATAGACCATACAACTTTAACACAAAACCTGTTCTATTGGTCATCCCCACCAGGTACTCGGGAGTCATCCCCACCAGGTACTCAGGGGTCATCCACACCAGGTACTCAGGGGTCATCCCCACCAGGTACTCGGTGGTCATCCCTACAAGGCACTCGAGGGTCATCCCCACAAGGTACTCGGGGGTCATCCCCACAAGGTACTCAGGGGTCATCCCCAACAGGTACTCAGGGGTCATCCGCACCAGGTACTCGGAGGTCATCCCCACAAGGTACTCAGGGGTCATCCCCAACAGGTACTCAGGGGTCATCCGCACAAGGTACTCGGAGGTCATCCCCAACAGGTACTCAGGGGTCATCCGCACAAGGTACTCAGGGGTCATCCCCACCAGGCAGTAGGTGATCATCCCCACCAGGTACTCAGGGGTCATCCCAAACAGGTACTTGGGGGTCATCCACATCAGGTACTCAGAGGTCATCCACACCAGGTACTCGGGTCATCCCCACCAGGTACTCGGGGGTCATCCCCACCAGGCACTCAGAGGTCATCCCCATAAGGTACTCGGGGGTCATCCCAAACAGGTACTCAGTGGCCATCCCCACAAGGTACTCGTGGGTCATCCCAACCAGGTACTCCGGGCTCATTCCCACCAGGTATTCGGGGGTCATTCCCAACAGGTACTGGGGTGTCATCCCTACAAGGTACTTGGTGGTCATCCCAACCAAGTTCTCGGGGTATTCCCCAACAATGTACTCGGGGGTCATCCGCACAAGGTACTTGGGGGTCATACCCACCAGGTACTCGGGATCATCCCCACCAGGTTCTCGGGGTCATCCCCAGTAGGTACTCAGGAGTCATCCCCACCAGGTACTCAGGGGTCATACTAACCAGGTACTCAGGGGTCATCCGCACAAGGTACTCAGGGGTCATACCCATCAGGTACTCGGGATTATCCCCACCAGGTACTCAGAGGTCATACCAACCAGGTACTCAGGGGTCATCCCTACCAGGTACTCAGGTGTCATCCCCACCAGGTACTCGGGGGTCATCCGCACAAGGTACTCGGGGGTCATCTCCACCAGGTACTTGGTGGTAATCTCCACCAGGTACTCGGGGGTCATCACAACCAGGTTCTCGGAGGTCATCCCCACCAGGTACTCCGGGGTCATCCCCACCAGGTACTCAGGGGCATCCCACCAGGTACTCAGGGATCATCCCCACCAGGTACTCGGGGGTCATCCCCACCAGGTACTCAGGGGTCTTCCCCACCAGGTACTCAGGGGTCATCCACATCAGGTACTTGGAGTCATCCGCACAAGGTACTCGGGGTCATCCCCACCAGGTACTCAGGGGTCATTCCCACCAGGTACTCAGTGGTTATCCCCAGAAGGTACTCGGGGGTCATCCCAACCAGGTACTCAGGGGTCACCTCACCAGGTACTCAGGGATCATTCCCAACAGGTACTGGGGGGTCATCCCTACAAGGTACTCGGTGGTCATCCCCACCAAGTTCTCGGGGTCATCTCCAACAATGTACTCGGGGGTCATCCACACAAGGTACTCGGGGTCATCCCCACCAGGTACTCAGGGGTCATCCTCACCAGGTACTAGGGAGTCATCACCACCAGGTACTCAGGGGTCTTCCCCACCAGGTACTCGGGGGTCATCCCCACCAGGTACTTGGTAGTCATCCCCACAAGGCATTCTGTGTTAACCCCACCAGGTACTCGGTGGTCATCCCCACCAGGTACTCAGGGGTCATCCCTAAATGATACTTGGGGGTCATCCACATCAGGTACTTGGAGTCATCCGCACAAGGTACTCGGGGTCATCCCCACCAGGTACTCAGGGGTCATTCCCACCAGGTACTCAGTGGTTATCCCTAGAAGGTACTCGGGGGTCATCCCAACCAGGTACTCGGGGGTCATTCCCAACAGGTACTGGGGGGTCATCCCTACAAGGTACTCGGTGGTCATCCCCACCAAGTTCTCGGGGTCATCTCCAACAATGTACTCGGGGGTCATCCACACCAGGTACTCGGGGTCATCCCCACCAGGTACTCAGGGGTCATCCCCACCAGGTACTAGGGAGTCATCCCCACCAGGTACTTGGGGTCATCCGCACAAGGTACTCGGGGTCATACCCACCAGGTACTCGGGATCATCCCCACCAGGTACTTGGGATCATCCCCACCAGGTTCTCGGGGTCATCCCCAGTAGGTACTCGGGAGTCATCCCAACCAGGTACTCGGGGGTCATCCCCACAAGATACTCAGTGGGTCATCTCCACTAGGTACTCAGGGCCATCCCCACCAGGTACTCAGGGGTCATCCGCACAAGGTATTCAGGGGTCATACCCCCCAAGGTACTCGGGATTATCCCCGCCAGGTACTCAGGGGTCATCCCCACCAGGTACTCAGGTGTCATCCCCACCAGGTACTGGGGAGTCATCCCCACCAGGTACTTGGGAGTCATCCCCACAAGTTACTCGTGGGTCATCCCCACAAGGCACTCGGGGGTCATCCCCAACAGGTACTCGGGGTCATCCCCAACAGGTACTCGGGGACTCGGGGAGGGGGGGGGTTGGGTCATCCCCACCAGGTACTCGGGGGTCATCCCCACCAGGTACTAAGGGGTCATCCCCACCAGGTACTCAGAAGACATCCCTACAATGTACTCAGGGGTCATCCCCATCAGGTACTAGGGGGTCATCCAAACCAGGTACTCGGGGGTCATCCCCACAAGGTACTCGGGGTCATCCCCACAAGGTACTCAGGGGTCATCCCCACCAGGTACTCGGGGGTCATCCCCACAAGGCACTAGGGGGTCAGCCCCACTATGTACTCGGGGTCATCCCCAACAGGTACTCGGGAGTCATCCCCACAAGGTACTCGAGGTCATCTCCAACAGTTACTCGGGATCATCCCCACAAGGTCCTTTGGGGTCATCCCTACAAGGTACTCAGGGTCATCCCAACAAGGTACTCGGGGGTCATCCGCACAAGGTACTCGAGGGTCATCCCCACTAGATACTCTGGATCATCTCCACTAGTTACTCGGGATCATACCCAACAGGTAAACAGGGTAATCCTCAACAGGTACCCTGGAGTCATCCGCACAAGGTACTCGAGAGTCATTCCCACAAAGTACTCGGGGGTCATCCCCAAATGGTACTTGGGAGTCATCCCCACCAGTTACTCGTGGGTCATCCCCACAACTCACTCGGGGATCATCCCCAACAGGTACTCAGGGTCATCCCCAACAGGTACTTGGGGGGTCATCCCCACCAGGTACTCGGGGGTCATCCCCACCAGGTACTTGGGATCATCACCACCAGGTACTCGGGGGTCATCCCCACCAGGTACTCGGGGGTCATCCCCAAATGGTACTTGGGAGTCATCCCCACCAGTTACTCGTGGGTCATCCCCACAACTCACTCGGGGATCATCCCCAACAGGTACTCGGGGTCATCTCCAACAGGTACTTGGGGGGTCATCCCCACCAGGTACTCGGGGGTCATCCCCACCAGGTACTCGGGGGTCATCCCCACCAGGTACTCAGTGGACATCTCCACAATGTACTCAGGGGTCATCCCCACCAGGTACTCGGGGTTCATCCCCACCAGGTACTCGGGGGTCATCCCCACCAGGTACTCGAGGGTCATCCCCACAAGGTACTCGGGGGTCATCCCCACCAGGTACTCGGGGGTCATCCCCACCAGGTACTCGGGGGTCATCCCCACCAGGTACTCGGGGGTCATCCCCACCAGGTACTCAGTGGACATCTCCACAATGTACTCAGGGGTCATCCCCACCAGGTACTCGGGGGTCATCCCCACCAGGTACTCGGGGGTCATCCCCACAAGGTACTCGGGGGTCATCCCCACCAGGTACTCGGGGGTCATCCCCACCAGGTACTCAGGGGTCATCCCCACCAGGTATTGGGGGTCATCCCCACAGGGCACTAGGTGGTCAGCCCCACTATGTACTTGGGGTCATCCCCAACAGGTACTCGGGGGTCATCCCCACAAGGTACTCGGGGGTCATCTCTAACAGTTACTCGGGATCATCCCCACAAGGTCCTTTAGGGTCATCCCCACAAGGTACTCGGGGTCATCCCCACAAGGTACTCGGGGGTCATCTCCAACAGTTATTCTGGATCATCCCCACTAGGTACTTTTGGGTCATTCCCACAAAGTACTCGGGGTCATCCCCACAAGGTACTCGGGGTCATCCTCACAAGGTACTTGGGGGTCATCTCCAACAGTTACTCCGGATCATCCCCACTAGGTACTTTTGGGTCATCCCCACAAAGTACTCGGGGTCATCCCCACAAGGTACTCGGGGTCATCCCCACAAGGTACTCGGGGGTCATCTCCAACAGTTACTCCGGATCATCCCCACTAGGTACTTTTGGGTCATCCCCACAAAGTACTCGGGGTCATCCCCACAAGGTACTCAGGGGTCATCCCCACAAGGTACTCAGGGGTCATCTCCAACAGTTACTCGGGGTCATCTCCAACGGTTACTCGGGGGTCATCCCCACAAGGTACTCGGGGGTCATCCCCACCAGGTACTCGGGGGTCATCCCCACAAGGTACTCAGGGGTCATCTCCAACAGTTACTCGGGGTCATCCCCACAAGGTACTCAGGGGTCATCTCCAACAGTTACTCGGGGTCATCTCCAACGGTTACTCGGGGGTCATCCCCACAAGGTACTCAGGGGTCATCCCCACCAGGTACTCGGGGGTCATCCCCACCAGGTACTCGGGGGTCATCCCCACAAGGTACTCAGGGGTCATCTCCAACAGTTACTCGGGGGTCATCCCCACAAGGTACTCGGGCTTATCCCCACAAGGTACTTTGGAGTCATCCCCACAAGGTACTCGGGGGTCATCTCCAACAGTTGCTCGGGATCATCCCCACAAGGTACTCGGGGGTCATCTCCAACAGTTGCTTGGGATCATCCCCACAAGGTACTCGGGGGTCATCCCCACCAGGTACTCGGGGGTCATCCCCACAAGGTACTCAGGGGTCATCTCCAACAGTTACTCGGGATTATCCCCACAAGGTACTTTGGAGTCATCCCCACAAGGTACTCGGGGGTCATCTCCAACAGTTGCTCGGGATCATCCCCACAAGGTACTCGGGGGTCATCTCCAACAGTTGCTTGGGATCATCCCCACAAGGTACTCGGGGGTCATCCCCACCAGGTACTCGGGGGTCATCCCCACAAGGTACTCAGGGGTCATCTCCAACAGTTACTCGGGATTATCCCCACAAGGTACTTTGGAGTCATCCCCACAAGGTACTCGGGGGTCATCTCCAACAGTTGCTCGGGATCATCCCCACAAGGTACTCGGGGGTCATCTCCAACAGTTACTCGGGGTCATCCCCACAAGGTACTCGGGGGTCATCTCCAACAGTTACTCGGGATCATCCCCACAAGGTACTTTGGGGTCATCCCCACAAGGTACTCCGGGTCATCCCCACAAGGTACTCGGGGGTCATCTCCAACAGTTACTCGGGATTATCCCCACAAGGTACTTTGGGGTCATCCCCACAAGGTACTCCGGGTCATCCCCACAAGGTACTCGGGGGTCATCTCCAACAGTTACTCGGGATCATCCCCACAAGGTACTCAAGGGTCATCCCCAACAGATACTCTGAGGTCATCGCCAGAAGGTACTCAGGGGTCATCCCCAACAGTTACTCGGGATCATCCCCACCAGGTACTTGGTAGTCATCCCCACAAGGTGACCGGGGGTCATCTCCACCAGGTACTTGGGGTCATCCCCACAAGGTGACCGGGGGTCATCTCCACCAGGTACTTGGGGTCATCCCCACAAGATGATCGGGGGGGGGGGGGGGGGGGGGGGGTCATGTTTATACTACAACAGCTAGCAGACAGTACAAACCTGCCGTGACAATGACTTGACCCCATCTTTAATCTTCTATAATGGATATCCTAAGGTATTTCCTATCAATCAATACTACAATAATGCCGTGATAACCAGTACTTATCCTTTCAGTGCAAATTAATTATGTATCAGTTGTGTATTATATACATATATATATATGTTTATGGTCAGTTGTGTATACTACTCATGGGAAATGTATTACAAACTACTGTATTTCACAACTCAGGCAGACATTGGCTACAGATGTTGTTTATAAACATGCTCAGCATCACACTATATGTAATTCCATACTGCATGTGGAAAACTACACACCGGGATACATACATTTTATAATACCTTGGTAACATTACTGGGAAATCCTGACACTGATGATGTAGAGAAATGAATAATTTGTTTATATTGTAGAATAGAGGTTGTTTATTTGTTAGAAACACAGAATTCTATGTGACACACTGGTGACACAATGAAATATTGATTAGATGTAAACTAATACTTGATGGAGAATATCCATAAAGATACACATATTTAATGTCAAACAGGAGAACACTAGCGATTTCCTGTGAACCACGAGGCCAGCTTTCCGTCACTGTCGGATGACCTAAGGTTATACATTCGTGTACAGTAACACACCTACCTGATCATGTGTAGTATTCTGTCAGGAAACCAAGAATCCTAAAATCCACATCAATAAGACACACAAAAACCTTCCATTAATGCCGATTCAGCATTGCTACCATGCCACGAGGGTCCCCAACATTATAACAATGCGGGAGAAATACACACAAACTTGTACTCGTGGTTGTAATCTGTCTATCATACATTCCCACGTGTAACTAGCTACTGAGGCTGTATCTCTCTTCCACACGGTCAGTACTGGCTACTGCTGTAATCTGATGTTAGGCATGGAGGGTGTGAAAGCCTGTGGGACCAGTTTATACAGGGTGTGGTTGTCTGGGTCTGGCTGTATAGGTAAGATTCCATGTGCCTCCCAAGATCAATACACCCCTCACACTATACACTAGTGATACTGAGACTGCAGGCTTAGTCACCTTACTGTCTGCAGACTGCAGCAACTCAACTTAGTCACAGCTCTGAGAGGTGGTCATTCTATCTACAATTCTACTTCTGCAATCAGAACTCACATCCACAAACATCACACTCTGTCATCAATTCCACATCCACACATATCACTGTCACCAAATCTTTGACATCCACATGTGTCACTCACTGCCACCAAACCTTTGACATCAACATGTGTCAATCTGTCACCAAACTTTTGACATCCACCCATGTCACTGTTACCAAACTTTTGACACCCACGTGTGTCACTCACTGTCACCAAACCTTTGACATCCACACATGTCACTGTCACCAAACATTTGACATCCACACGTGTCACTCAGAGTCACCAAACATTTGACATCCACATGTGTAAATCTGTCACCAATCCTTTGACATCCACATGTGTCATTCACTGTCACCAAACCTTTGACATCCACATGTGTCACTCACTGTCAACAAACCTTTGATATCCACATGTGTCATTCACAGTCACCAAACCTTTTACATCCACATGTGTCATTCACTGTCACCAAACCTTTGACATCCACATGTATCATTCACTGTCACCAAACCTTTGACATCCACATGTGTCATTCACTGTCACCAAACCTTTGACATCCACATGTGTCACTCACTGTCAACAAACCTTTGATATCCACATGTGTCATTCACAGTCACCAAACCTTTTACATCCACATGTGTCATTCACTGTCACCAAACCTTTGACATCCACATGTATCATTCACTGTCACCAATCCTTTGACATCCACATGTGTCATTCACAGTCACTAAACCTTTGACATCCACATGTGTCATTCACGGTCACAAAACCTTTGACATCCACATGTGTCATTCACTGTCACCAAACCTTTGACATCCACATGTGTCATTCACTGTCACCAAACCTTTGACATCCACATGTGTCATTCACTGTCAACAAACCTTTGACATCAACATGTGTCAATCTGTCACCAAACCTTTGACATCCACATGTGTCATTCACTGTCACCAAACCTTTGACATCCACATGTGTCATTCACTGTCACAAAACTTTTGACATCCACACATGTCACTGTCACCAAACCTTTGACATCCACATGTGTCACTCACTGTCACCAAACCTTTGACAGCCACACATGTCAATGTCACCAAACCTTTGACATCCACATGTGTCACTCACTGTCAACAAACCTTTGATATCCACATGTGTCATTCACTGTCACCAAACCTTTTACATCCACATGTATCATTCACTGTCACCAAGCCTTTGACATCCACATGTTTTGTCATTCACTGTCACCAAACCTTTGACATCCACATGTGTCATTCACTGTCACCAAACCTTTGACATCCACATGTATCATTCACTGTCACCAATCCTTTTACATCCACATGTGTCATTCACAGTCACTAAACCTTTGACATCCACATGTGTCATTCACGGTCACAAAACCTTTGACATCCACATGTATCATTCTCTGTCACCAAACCTTTGACATCCACATGTGTCATTCACTGTCACCAAACCTTTGACATCCACATGTGTCAATCTGTCACCAAACCTTTGACATCCACATGTGTCATTCACTGTCACCAAACCTTTGACATCCACATGTGTCATTCACTGTCACCAAACTTTTGACATCCACACATGTCACTGTCACCAAACCTTTGACATCCGCATGTGTCACTCACTGTCACCAAACCTTTGACAGCCACACAAGTCAATGTCACCAAACCTTTGACATCCACATGTGTCACTCACTGTCACCAAACCTTTGACATCCACATGTGTCACTCACTCTCACCAAACCTTTGACATCCACATGTGTATATAGATGATCAAATGGATTGATATAGATGATCAGATGAATTGGTATAGATGATCAGATAGATTGGTATAGATGATCTGATGAATTGGTATAGATGATCAGATGGATTGGTATAGATGATCTGATGATTTGATATAGATGATCTGATGGATTGGTATAGATGATGAGATGGATTGGTATAGATGTGATGGATTGGTATAGATGATGATTGGTGGTATAGATGATCAGATGATTGGTATAGATGATCAGATGGATTGGTATAGATGATCTGATGGATTGGTATAGATGATGAGATGGATTGGTATAGATGATGAGATGGATTGGTATAGATGATCAGATGGATTGGTATAGATGATGAGATGGATTGGTATAGATGATGAGATGGATTGGTATAGATGATGAGATGGATTGGTATAGATGATCAGATGGATTGGTATAGATGATGAGATGGATTGGTATAGATGATGAGATGGATTGGTATAGATGATGAGATGGATTGGTATAGATGATGAGATGGATTGGTATAGATGATCAGATGGATTGGTATAGATGATGAGATGGATTGGTATAGATGATCTGATGGATTGGTATAGATGATGAGATGGATTGGTATAGATGATGAGATGGATTGGTATAGATGATCAGATGGATTGGTATAGATGATCTGATGGATTGGTATAGATGATGAGATGGATTGTATAGATGATGATAGATGGATTGGTATAGATGATCAGATGGATTGGTATAGATGATCGGATGGTTGGTATAGATGATCTGATGATGGATGGTATAGATGATCAGATGGATTGGTATAGATGATAGATGGATGATGGATTGGTATAGATGATGAGATGGATTGGTATAGATGATGAGATGGATTGGTATAGATGATGAGATGATGGTATGAGATGATTGGTATAGATGATGAGGATTGGTATAGATGATGAGATGGATTGGTATAGATGATGAGATGGATTGGTATAGATGATGAGATGGATTGGTATAGATGATGAGATGGATTGGTATAGATGATGAGATGGATTGGTATAGATGATGAGATGGATTGGTATAGATGATGATGTTGGTATAGATGATTGGTATAGATGATGAGATGGATTGGTATAGATGATGAGATGGATTGGTATAGATGATGAGATGGATTGGTATAGATGATGAGATGGATTGGTATAGATGATGAGATGGATTGGTATAGATGATGAGATGGATTGGTATAGATGATGAGATGGATTGGTATAGATGATGAGATGGATTGGTATAGATGATGAGATGGATTGGTATAGATGATGAGATGGATTGGTATAGATGGTGATTGGTATAATATGATGATGGATTGGTATATAGATGATGAGATGGATTGGTATAGATGATGAGATGGATTGGTATAGATGATGAGATGGATTGGTATAGATGATCAGATGGATTGGTATAGATGATGAGATGGATTGGTATAGATGATGAGATGGATTGGTATAGATGATGAGATGGATTGGTATAGATGATGAGATGGATTGGTATAGATGATGAGATGGATTGGTATAGATGATGAGATGGATTGGTATAGATGATGAGATGGATTGGTATAGATGATGAGATGGATTGGTATAGATGATGAGATGGATTGGTATAGATGATGAGATGGATTGGTATAGATGATGAGATGGATTGGTATAGATGATGAGATGGATTGGTATAGATGATGAGATGGATTGGTATAGATGATCTGATGGATTGGTATAGATGATGAGATGGATTGGTATAGATGATAGATGGATTGGTATAGATGATGAGATGGATTGGTATAGATGATGATGATGATTGGTATAATGATTGGATATAGATGATCAGATGGATTGGTATGATGATGGATTGGTATAGATGATGAGATGGATTGGTATAGATGATCAGATGGATTGGTATAGATGATGAGATGGATTGGTATAGATGATCAGATGGATTGGTATAGATGATCGATGGATTGGTATAGATGATGATGATGATTGATATAGATGATGAGATGGATTGGTATAGATGATGAGATGGATTGGTATAGATGATCAGATGGATTGGTATAGATGATGAGATGATAGTGGATAGATGATGAGATGGATTGGTATAGATGATCAGATGGATTGGTATAGATGATCAGATGGATTGGTATAGATGATGAGATGGATTGGTATAGATGATGAGATGGATTGGTATAGATGATCAGATGGATTGGTATAGATGATGAGATGGATTGGTATAGATGATGAGATGGATTGGTATAGATGATGAGATGGATTGGTATAGATGATCTGGTATAGATGATCAGATGGATTGGTATAGATGATCAGATGGATTGGTATAGATGATGAGATGGATTGGTATAGATGATGAGATGGATTGGTATAGATGATCAGATGGATTGGTATAGATGATGAGATGGATTGGTATAGATGATGAGATGGATTGGTATAGATGATGAGATGGATTGGTATAGATGATGAGATGGATTGGTATAGATGATGAGATGGATTGGTATAGATGATGAGATGGATTGGTATAGATGATGAGATGGATTGGTATAGATGATCAGATGGATTGGTATAGATGATGAGATGGATTGGTATAGATGATGAGATGGATTGGTATAGATGATGAGATGGATTGGTATAGATGATGAGATGGATTGGTATAGATGATGATGGATTGGTATAGATGATGAGATGGATTGGTATAGTAGATGATGATGGATTGGTATAGATGATGATGGATTGGTATAGATGATGAGATGGATTGGTATAGATGATGAGATGGATTGGTATAGATGATGAGATGGATTGGTATAGATGATCAGATGGATTGGTATAGATGATGAGATGGATTGGTATAGATGATGAGATGGATTGGTATAGATGATGAGATGGATTGGTATAGATGATCTGATGGATTGGTATAGATGATGAGATGGATTGGTATAGATGATGAGATGGATTGGTATAGATGATGAGATGGATTGGTATAGATGATGAGATGGATTGGTATAGATGATGATGTGGATTGGTATAGATGATGAGATGGATTGGTATAGATGATGAGATGGATTGGTATAGATGATCAGATGGATTGGTATAGATGATCAGATGGATTGGTATAGATGATGAGATGGATTGGTATAGATGATGAGATGGATTGGTATAGATGATCAGATGGATTGGTATAGATGATCAGATGGATTGGTATAGATGATCAGATGGATTGGTATAGATGATCAGATGGATTGGTATAGATGATGGATTGGTATAGATGATGAGATGGATTGGTATAGATGATGAGATGGATTGGTATAGATGATATGATGTAAAATGGATTGGTATAGATGATGAGATGGATTGGTATAGATGATCAGATGGATTGGTATAGATGATGAGATGGATTGGTATAGATGATGAGATGGATTGGTATAGATGATCAGATGGATTGGTATAGATGATGAGATGGATTGGTATAGATGATGAGATGGATTGGTATAGATGATCAGATGGATTGGTATAGATGATCAGATGGATTGGTATAGATGATCTGATGGATTGGTATAGATGATGAGATGGATTGGTATAGATGATGAGATGGATTGGTATAGATGATCAGATGGATTGGTATAGATGATCAGATGGATTGGTATAGATGATGAGATGGATTGGTATAGATGATGAGATGGATTGGTATAGATGATGAGATGGATTGGTATAGATGATCAGATGGATTGATATAGATGATGAGATGGATTGGTATAGATGATGAGATGGATTGGTATAGATGATGAGATGGATTGGTATAGATGATCAGATGGATTGGTATAGATGATGAGATGGATTGGTATAGATGATGAGATGGATTGGTATAGATGATGAGATGGATTGGTATAGATGATGAGATGGATTGGTATAGATGATGAGATGGATTGGTATATATGATCAGATGGATTGGTATAGATGATCAAATGGATTGGTATAGATGATCATACCCTTTACCAAAATACATTTCATGTATATTCAGATGTATTGTTGCTTTTAACAATGGCTCACACATATCCTGATATTTGTCATATTGCTTGTCGCATGACTGAAGAGATATATGGGAATACAGATAGATAGTCTTTTGAGGGCATGAAACATTAATGAATTGACAATAATGTTGGGATAATGAGAACCAATAACTGTGTCAATACTTGTATTATCTCTATATTTTTTACCGTATCTGACCTAACAAGTGCCCATGGTACTAAATGTAACCCTGGTCAATACTAGCCACAATATAACACTATAACAGCTATATATAGAGAAAACTTCTCTTTAGCTCAATCAGTTGAGCGTCAGACTAGTAATCCAGAGGTACTGAGTTCGATCCCTGGCAGAGGCAGGTATTAAATCTAATGTAAATCCTGCACCCTGTGACGAAAATGAAGATGAACAAGAATTGTATGGTCACACTTTGAACCTCCACTGTAAGTAATCAACGCTCGCTGACTTGATACACCTAGTGAAAGATATTATTTCAATTAATTGAGATGAAGGTAGCTTATACAGGTTAAAGGTTATACCGGTATATAACGTAGTCAATACAGGAATCAAATCAGGCTTGAACCAGGATCCTCTGAACAGTAGCCAGATGTTCTACCAATTGAACTTCCTGGTATCAACCTGATCACTGATAAATATTTGGTCAACTAATGTTATGTGTGACAGATGTATAAGTCCAAATTAGTAAACATACTGAATAATTCCAGTAAAACGATATGATAGATAATCAATACAGCCATTGTTTTATTACGGATGTGTGGAGTGAAACGTTTGTTGTGTAGAGAATTATCAGTAACGTGCTATTAATTAAAGTTTGTTTACTAATTACTACTACGATAATATCTTTATGAGGTTGATAAATTTGAATAAAGAAATATTTCTGCAAGGACTAGATTGATACAAGTACAAGTTGATAAGAGAATTATACTGACTAGAGAGACATTAAAAAGTGATACTGAAGGAAACCTAATCAGTTATTAAAATTTAATGTCACCATGCAGTGTTCAACATGCAGTGTACAACATGCACTATATCTTCGTTTCCTGTGTATGCCACATGGCTCAGAGAGATCAAACAAATTCTGTGGAATAAAATACTCAAATCTTCTTGAATATGCATGTCATATTCTATTTACATAAAAACTGGAAACTGCTTTGCATGTTTTCTTAGAGAACAGAACATCAGAGGAAATACACTCATTACTGGATACAAAATAAGAACTAAAGTCATAGTAAATCCACTTTTAGTACATATAGTATTATGGTGGGTTATTATGGTACAAATGAAGGTCACAGTAACCTACTTTTTACACATCAATGGCACACTGCAGGTTAATGGTAAAAAAACAGGTCACAGTAACCTACTTTTTATACATTGATGACACACTGCAGGTTAATGGTAAAAAGACAGGTCACAGTAACCTACTTTTAATACACAAATGGCACGCGGAAGGTTAATGATAAAAATACAGGTCATAGTAACCTACTTTTTAATCATCAGATGGTTGGATATTCATATCAGATGTGGTCCAACGTTCGATGCTCGTTCATAAACAATGCTTGTTACTGCTATTTCTTGAGAAGTACTGCATGGATATTTCTCATATTTACATGCATGGTTCTCTTGGTTCTTAGGAGTGTCATGCTGATTTTCAGACTGGCAGTTGATGTTTGTTACGTCTCAAAAAGTACTGAAGGGATCTGTCTAAAATTTCATATGTAGGTTCCCCCAGGGCCCTATAAATGTCATGCTGATTTTGAGAATGATCGAAAAAACAATATAGCCACCAGGCAGCCATCTTGGATTTTGGTAGTTGATGTTTGTTACCGCTATTTCTCAGAAAGTCCTGAAGGGATATGTCTCAAATTTCACATGTAAATTTTCCTAGGGCCCTTGGAGTGTCATGCTGATTTTGAGACTGATTAGAAACCAGGCAACTATCTTGGATTTGGGTAGTTGATTTTTGTTAAAGCTATTTCTCAGGAAGAACTGAAGGGATCTATCTCAAATTTCATATATAGGTTTCCCTAAGGCTTCAGGAGTGTCATGCTGAAAATGATCAGAAAAATGATATGACCGCCAGCCAGCCATCCATTTTGAAATTTAGCATTTGAAGTTTATCCCGCTACGTGTGAAAATTACTGAAAAGATTTGTCTGAAATTTTATATGTAGGTTCCCTTAGGGCCTGGTTTTACATATTGCACTTTGGGACTGATTGGTCAATAAGAAGGCCATTGGTCTACAAGATTGCGGATCGGTAGCCATCTTGAATTTTGCTATTTGCAGATTGTTACCACTATTTCTCAGAAAGAACTGAAAGGATCTGTCACAAATTTCATATATAAGTTATCCTTGGGGTCTAGTTGTGCATATGCATTTTGGGAGATATCGCTCTTCAATATGGCCGACTGGCCACCATCTTGGATTTTGATAGAAAAGTTTGAAAGCAGAGAAAATATCCCTTTTTCAATTGTCAGACATAGATCATTTTTTGGGAACCAAGATCCCTCTGGGATCTCTTGTTATAATTTGATGACACATTGCAGGTTAATAGTAAAAATACAGATAACAGTAACCTACTTTTTATACACAAATGGCATGTAGAAGATTAATGATAAAAATACAGGTCACAGTAACCTACTTTTTATACATTGATGACATACTGCAGGTTAATAGTAAAAAATGCAGGTCACAGTAACCTATTTTTTATTTTTTATACACAAATGGCACACTGCAGGTTAAAGCAAAAAATGCAGGTCACAGTAACCTACTTTTTATACATTGATGACATACTGCAGGTTAATAGTAAAAAATGCAGGTCACAGTAACCTACTTTTTATACACAAATGGCACACTGCAGGTTAGAGCAAAAAATGCAGGTCAGAAGAACCTTCTTTTTATACATTGATGACACATTGCAGGTTAATAGAAAAAAATGCAGATCACAGTTTAACCTACTTTCAGTACATCACATACTGGCATACTTAGACAATCCCATGTATGAAGATCAAATGAAAGGTAGTCATGGAGATAAAATCCAAACAAGAATATAAGAAAAAGATAATGTATAGAAGGATGGAAGGACAGATAAACTGACATGAAGCAAGCGTATAGGTCACTAACCCAGAGGGGACAAGATAAATAGACACAACAAACATACATCTCTCTTTTACAATAATTCATATATATTATCAAAACATAGACAACAGCCTGTGCTATATCTGGGTTAGTATTTTCATCTTTAGTAAGTGGGTCAATAATCAAAGATAATTTCTCTGCATGATACAGTTTCTATATTGATTAATTTTTGATGGGAAGATTCAATTATTATAATTGTAGCCTCCTGAGATTAGAGCTTATTTATCTAAGTCAGTCCTAAATATACAAGGTTTCTACCTTTGATATCTATTTAAAGAATTTTATCATTAGTTCAATTAAACTTTTAGATAAACATAAAGTGTATATATCACACTGCAAAAGTTAAACAAGCCAAGCTGTTGGTTTTGAAAAGTTCAAATACTGTGAAGAATGATATTTGTGAAAGGACATTTATACAGGATCTTTCAATAGCTAACTAAACCCAAAACCTCCTGGCAATTTGTATCCTGTTAACCTTTATTTGGGAGCTTGACAACTCATAAATGTAGTTACTCCACTGTTAACCTTCGTTTGAGTCCTTGACAACTCATACAGGTAGTTACTCCACTGTTGACCTTCAATTGGGACCTTGACAACTCATACATGTAGTTACTCCACTGTTAACCTTCATTTGGAACCTTGACAACTCATACATGTAGTTACTCCACTGTTGACCTTCATTTGGGACCTTGACAACTCATACATGTAATTACTCCACTGTTGACCTTCAATTGGGACCTTGACAACTCATACAGGTAGTTACTCCACTGTTGACCTTCATTTGGGACCTTGACAACTCATACATGTAGTTACTCCACTGTTGACCTTCAATTCGGACCTTGACAACTCATACATGTAGTTACTCCACTGTTGACCTTCATTTGGGAGCTTGACAACTCATAAATGTAGTTACTCCACTGTTAACCTTCGTTTGAGTCCTTGACAACTCATACAGGTAGTTACTCCACTGTTGACCTTCAATTGGGACCTTGACAACTCATACATGTAGTTACTCCACTGTTAACCTTCATTTGGAACCTTGACAACTCATACATGTAGTTACTCCACTGTTGACCTTCATTTGGGACCTTGACAACTCATACATGTAATTACTCCACTGTTGACCTTCAATTGGGACCTTGACAACTCATACAGGTAGTTACTCCACTGTTGACCTTCATTTGGGACCTTGACAACTCATACATGTAGTTACTCCACTGTTGACCTTCAATTGGGAGCTTGACAACTCATACATGTTATTACTCCACTGTTGACCTTCATTTGGGAGCTTGACAACTCATACATGTAGTTACTCCACTGTTGACCTTCATTTGGGACCTCGACAACTCATACAGGTAGTTACTCCACTGTTGACCTTCAATTGGGACCTTGACATCTCATACATGTAATTACTCCAATGTTGACATTCATTTGGGACCTTGACAACTCATACATGTAGTTACTCCACTGTTGACCTTCATTTGGGAGCTTGGCAACTCATACATGTAGTTACTCCACTATTGACCTTCATTTGGGACCTTGACAACTCATACATGTTGTTACTCCACTGTTGACCTTCAATTGGGACCTTGACAACTCATACAGGTAGTTACTCCACTGTTGACCTTCAATGGGGACCTTGACATCTCATACATGTAATTACTCCACTGTTGACATTCATTTGGGACCTTGACAACTCATACATGTAGTTACTTCACTGTTGACCTTCATTTGGGAGCTTGGCAACTCATACATGTAGTTACTCCACTATTGACCTTCAATTGGGACCTTGACAACTCATACATGTAGTTACTCCACTGTTGACCTTCATTTGGAACCTTGACAACTCATACATGTAGTTACTCCACTGTTGACCTTCAATTGGGACCTTGACAACTCATACATGTAGTTACACCACTGTTGACCTTCATTTGGGAGCTTGACAACTCATACATGTAGTTACTCCACTGTTTACCTTCATTTGGGAGCTTGACAACTAATACATGTTGTTACTCCACTGTTGACCTTCATTTGGGACCTTGACAACTCATACATTTAGTTACTCCACTGTTGACCTTCAATTGGGAGCTTGACAACTCATACATGTTGTTACTCCACTGTTGACCTTCATTTGGGACCTTGACAACTCATAAATGTAGTTACTCCACTGTTGACCTTCAATTGGGACCTTGACAACTCATATATGTAGTTACTCCACTGTTGACCTTCAATTGGGTCCTTGACAAGTCATACATGTAGTTACTTCACTGTTGACCTTCAATTGGGTCCTTGACAACTCCTACATGTAGTTATTCCTCTGTTTACCTTCATTTGGAACCTTGACAACTCATACAGGTAGTTACTCCACTGTTGACCTTCAATTGGGACCTTGACAACTCATACATGTTATTACTCCACTGTTAACCTTCATTTGGGACCTTGACAACTCATACGTGTAGTTATTCCTCTGTTAACCTTCATTTGGGAGCTTGACAACTCATACATGTAGTTACTCCAGTGTTAACCTTCATTTGGGACCTTGACAACTCATACATGTAGTTACTCCACTATTGACCTTCATTTGGGACTTTGACAACTCATACATGTTGTTACTCCACTGTTGACCTTCAATTGGGACCTTGACAACTCATACAGGTAGTTACTCCACTGTTGACCTTCAATGGGGACCTTGACATCTCATACATGTAATTACTCCACTGTTGACATTCATTTGGGACCTTGACAACTCATACATGTTAGTTACTGTAGTTACTCCACTGTTGACCTTCATTTGGGAGCTTGACAACTCATACATGTAGTTACTCCACTGTTGACCTTCATTTGGGACCTTGACAACTCATACATGTTGTTACTCCACTGTTGACCTTCATTTGGGAGCTTGACAACTCATACATGTAGTTACTCCACTGTTGACCTTCAATTGGGACCTTGACAACTCATACATGTTGTTACTCCACTGTTAACCTTCAACTGGGACCTTGACAACTCATACATTTAGTTACTCCACTGTTAACCTTCATTTGGGACCTTGACAACTCATACATGTAGTTACTCCACTGTTGACCTTCAACTGGGACCTTGACAACTCATACATGTAGTTACTCCACTGTTGACCTTCAATTGGGTCCTTGACAAGTCATACATGTAGTTACTCCACTGTTGACCTTCAATTGGGTCCTTGACAACTACCACATGTAGTTATTCCTCTGTTAACCTTCATTTGGAACCTTGACAACTCATACAGGTAGTTACTCCACTGTTGACCTTCAATTGGGACCTTGACATCTCATACATGTAGTTACTCCACTGTTAACCTTCATTTGGGACCTTGACAACTCATACGTGTAGTTATTCCTCTGTTAACCTTCATTTGGGAGCTTGACAACTCATACATGTAGTTACTCCACTGTTGGCCTTCAATTGGGACCTTGACAACTCATACATGTAGTTACTCCACTGTTAACCTTCATTTGGGACCTTGACAACTCATACATGTAGTTACTCCACTGTTAACCTTCATTTGGGACCTTGACAACTCATACATGTAGTTACTCCACTGTTAACCTTCATTTGGGACCTTGACAACTCATACATGTAGTTACTCCACTGTTGACCTTCATTTGGGACCTTGACAACTCATACATGTAGTTACACCACTGTTAACCTTCATTTGGGACCTTGACAACTCATACATGTAGTTACTCCACTGTTGACCTTCATTTGGGACCTTGACAACTCATACATGTAGTTACTCCACTGTTGACCTTCCATTGGGACCTTGACAACTCATACATGTAGTTACTCCACTGTTGACCTTCATTTGGGAGCTTGACAACTCATACATGTTGTTACTCCACTGTTGACCTTCATTTGGGACCTTGACAACTCATACATGTTGTTACTCCACTGTTGACCTTCATTTGGGAGCTTGACAACTCATACATGTTGTTACTCCACTGTTGACCTTCATTTGGGAGCTTGACAACTCATACATGTTGTTACTCCACTGTTAACCTTCATTTGGAACCTTAACAACTCATACATGTAGTTACACCACTGTTGACCTACAACTGGGTCCTTGACAACTCATACAGGTAGTTACTCCACTGTTGACCTTCAATTGGGACCTTAACAACTCAAACATGTAGTTACTCCACTATAGACCTTCATTTGGGACCTTGACAACTCATACATGTAGTTACTCCACTGTTGACCTTCATTTGGGAGCTTGACAACTCATACATGTTGTTACTCCACTGTTGACCTTCATTTGGGACCTTGACAACGCATACAGGTAGTTACTCCTCTGTTAACCTTCATTTGGGACCTTGACAACTCATACATCAGTTATTCCTCTGTTAACCTTTATTTGGGACCTTGATAACTCATACATGTAGTTACTCCACTGTTGACCTTCATTTGGGACCTTGACAACTCATACATGTAGTTACTCCACTGTTGACCTTCATTTGGGACCTTGACAACTCATACATGTAGTTACTCCACTGTTGACCTTCATTTGGGACCTTGACAACTCATACAGGTAGTTACTCCACTGTTGACCTTCATTTGGGAGCTTGACAACTCATACATGTTGTTACTCCACTGTTGACCTTCATTTGGGACCTTGACAACTCATACATGTTGTTACTCCACTGTTGACCTTCATTTGGGAGCTTGACAACTCATACATGTTGTTACTCCACTGTTGACCTTCATTTGGGAGCTTGACAACTCATACATGTTGTTACTCCACTGTTAACCTTCATTTGGAACCTTAACAACTCATACATGTAGTTACACCACTGTTGACCTACAACTGGGTCCTTGACAACTCATACAGGTAGTTACTCCACTGTTGACCTTCAATTGGGACCTTAACAACTCATACATGTAGTTACTCCACTGTTGGCCTTCAATTGGGACCTTGACAACTCATACATGTAGTTACTCCACTGTTAACCTTCATTTGGGACCTTGACAACTCATACATGTAGTTACTCCACTGTTGACCTTCATTTGGGACCTTGACAACTCATACGTGTAGTTATTCCTCTGTTAACCTTCATTTGGGAGCTTGACAACTCATACATGTAGTTACTCCACTGTTGACCTTCATTTGGGACCTTGACAACTCATACATGTAGTTACACCACTGTTAACCTTCATTTGGGACCTTGACAACTCATACATGTAGTTACTCCACTGTTGACCTTCATTTGGGACCTTGACAACTCATACATGTAGTTACTCCACTGTTGACCTTCCATTGGGACCTTGACAACTCATACAGGTAGTTACTCCACTGTTGACCTTCATTTGGGAGCTTGACAACTCATACATGTTGTTACTCCACTGTTGACCTTCATTTGGGACCTTGACAACTCATACATGTTGTTACTCCACTGTTGACCTTCATTTGGGAGCTTGACAACTCATACATGTTGTTACTCCACTGTTGACCTTCATTTGGGAGCTTGACAACTCATACATGTTGTTACTCCACTGTTAACCTTCATTTGGAACCTTAACAACTCATACATGTAGTTACACCACTGTTGACCTACAACTGGGTCCTTGACAACTCATACAGGTAGTTACTCCACTGTTGACCTTCAATTGGGACCTTAACAACTCATACATGTAGTTACTCCACTGTTGACCTTCATTTGGGACCTTGACAACTCATACATGTAGTTACTCCACTGTTGACCTTCATTTGGGAGCTTGACAACTCATACATGTAGTTACTCCACTGTTGACCTTCATTTGGGACCTTGACAACGCATACAGGTAGTTACTCCTCTGTTAACCTTCATTTGGGACCTTGACAACTCATACATCAGTTATTCCTCTGTTAACCTTCATTTGGGACCTTGATAACTCATACATGTAGTTACACCACTGTTAACCTTCATTTGGGACCTTGACAACTCATACATGTAGTTACTCCACTGTTGACCTTCATTTGGGACCTTGACAACTCATACATGTAGTTACTCCACTGTTGACCTTCCATTGGGACCTTGACAACTCATACAGGTAGTTACTCCACTGTTGACCTTCATTTGGGAGCTTGACAACTCATACATGTTGTTACTCCACTGTTGACCTTCATTTGGGACCTTGACAACTCATACATGTTGTTACTCCACTGTTGACCTTCATTTGGGACCTTGACAACTCATACATGTTGTTACTCCACTGTTGACCTTCATTTGGGAGCTTGACAACTCATACATGTTGTTACTCCACTGTTAACCTTCATTTGGAACCTTAACAACTCATACATGTAGTTACACCACTGTTGACCTACAACTGGGTCCTTGACAACTCATACAGGTAGTTACTCCACTGTTGACCTTCAATTGGGACCTTAACAACTCAAACATGTAGTTACTCCACTATAGACCTTCATTTGGGACCTTGACAACTCATACATGTAGTTACTCCACTGTTGACCTTCATTTGGGAGCTTGACAACTCATACATGTTGTTACTCCACTGTTGACCTTCATTTGGGACCTTGACAACGCATACAGGTAGTTACTCCTCTGTTAACCTTCATTTGGGACCTTGACAACTCATACATCAGTTATTCCTCTGTTAACCTTTATTTGGGACCTTGATAACTCATACATGTAGTTACTCCACTGTTGACCTTCAATTGGGACCTTGACAATTCATACATGTAGTTACTCCTCTGTTAACCTTCATTTGGGAGCTTGACAACTCACACATGTAGTTACTCCACTGTTGACCTTCATTTGGGAGCTTGACAACTCATACATGTAGTTACTCCACTGTTGACCTTCATTTGGGAGCTTGACAACTCATACATGTAGTTACTCCACTGTTGACCTTCAATTGGGACCTTGACAACTCATACATGTAGTTACTCCACTGTTGGTCTTCATTTGGGAGCTTGACAACTCATACATGTACTTACTCCACTGTTGACCTTCAATTGGGAGCTTGACAACTCATACAGGTAGTTACTCCTCTGTTAACCTTCATTTGGGACCACGACAACTCATACATGTAGTTACTCCACTGTTGGCCTTCAATTGGGACCTTGACAACTCATACATGTAGTTACTCCTCTGTTAACCTTCACTTGGGAGCTTGACAACTCATACATGTAGTTACTCCACTGTTGACCTTCAATTAGGACCTTGACAACTCATACAGGTAGTTACTCCACTGTTGACCTTCAATTGGGACCTTGACATCTCATACATATAATTACTCCACTGCTGACATTCATTTGGGACCTTGACAACTCATACATGTAGTTACTCCACTGTTGACCTTCATTTGGGACCTTGACACCTCATACAGGTAGTTACTCAACTGTTGACCTTCAATTGGGACCTTGACATCTCATACATGTAATTACTCCACTGTTGACCTTCATTTGGGACCTTGACAACTCATACATGTAGTTACTCCACTGTTGACCTTCATTTGGGACCTTGACAACTCATACATGTAGTTACTCCACTGTTGACCTTCAATTGGGACCTTGACAACTCATTCATGTAGTTACTCCACTGTTGACCTTCAATTGGGACCTTGACAACTCATACATGTTATTACTCCACTGGTGACCTTCAATTGGGTCCTTGACAACTCCTACATGTAGTTATTCCTCTGTTAACCTTCAATTGGGACCTTGACAACTCATACTTGTAGTTACTCCACTGTTGACCTTCAATTGGGACCTTGACAACTCATACATGTAGTTACTCCACTGTTGACCTTCATTTGGGAGCTTGACAACTCATACATGTAGTTACTCCACTGTTGACCTTCATTTGGGAGCTTGACAACTCATACATGTAGTTACTTCACTGTTGACCTTCAACTGGGACCTTGACAACTCATACATGTAGTTACTCCACTGTTGACCTTCAATTGGGACCTTGACATCTCATACATGTAGTTACTCCACTGTTAACCTTCATTTGGGACCTTGACAACTCATACATGTAGTTACACCACTGTTGACCTTCATTTGGGAGCTTGACAACTAATACATGTTGTTACTCCACTGTTGACCTTCATTTGGGACCTTGACAACTCATACATGTAGTTACACCACTGTTGACTTTCATTTGGGAGCTTGACAACTCATACATGTTGTTACTCCACTGTTGACCTTCATTTGGGAGCTTGACAACTAATACATGTTGTTACTCCACTGTTGACCTTCATTTGGGACCTTGACAACTCATACATGTAGTTACACCACTGTTGACCTTCATTTGGGAGCTTGACAACTCATACATGTAGTTACTCCACTGTTGACCTTCATTTGGGAGCTTGACAACTAATACATGTTGTTACTCCACTGTTGACCTTCATTTGGGACCTTGACAACTCATACATGTAGTTACACCACTGTTGACCTTCATTTGGGAGCTTGACAACTCATACATGTAGTTACTCCACTGTTGACCTTCATTTGGGAGCTTGACAACTAATACATGTAGTTACACCACTGTTGACCTTCGTTTGGGACCTTGACAACTCATACATGTAGTTACACCACTGTTGACCTTCGTTTGGGACCTTGACAACTCATACATGTAGTTACTCCACTGTTGACCTTCATTTGGGAGCTTGACAACTCATACATGTAGTTACACCACTGTTGACCTTCATTTGGGACCTTGACAACTCATACATGTAGTTACACCACTGTTGACCTTCGTTTGGGACCTTGACAACTCATACATGTAGTTACTCCACTGTTGACCTTCATTTGGGACCTTGACAACTCATACATGTAGTAACTCCTCTGTTAACCTTCATTTGGGAGCTTGGCAACTCTCCTGTACAGTATGGCCATTACTGTACACTTCCATCCTTGTAACATTTTCTGGCCCCTGTACAGTATGGCCATTACTGGACACTTCCATCCTTGTAACATTTTCGGACACTGTACAGTATGACCATTACTGGAAACTTCCATCCTTGTAACATTTTCGGACACTGTACAGTATGGCCATTACTGGACACTTCCATCCTTGTAACATTTTCTGGCCCAGGTACAGTATGGCCATTACTGGACACTTCAATCCTTGTAACATTTTCTGGCCGTGTACAGTATGGCCATTGCTGGACACTTTAATCCTTGTAACATTTTCGGACACTGTACAGTATGGCCATTACTGGACACTTTAATCCTTGTAACATTTTCGGACACTGTACAGTATGGCCATTACTGGACACTTTAATCCTTGTAACATTTTCGGACACTGTACAGTATGGCCATTACTGGACACTTTAATCCTTGTAACATTTTCGGACACTGTACAGTATGGCCATTACTGGACACTTCCATCCTTGTAACATTTTCTGGCCCAGGTACAGTATGGCCATTACTGGACACTTCAATCCTTGTAACATTTTCTGGCTCTGTACAGTATGGCCATTACTGGACACTTCTATCCTTCTAACATTTTCTGGCCCAGGTACAGTATGGCCATTACTGGACACTTCCATCCTTGTAACATCTTCTCGCCCTGTACAGTATGGCCATTACTGGACACTTCAATCCTTGTAACATTTTCTGGCCCTGTACAGTATGGCCATTACTGGACACTTCCATCCTTCTAACATTTTCTGGCCCTGTACAGTATGGCTATTATGGGACACTTCCATCCTTGTAACATTTTCTGGCTCTGTACAGTATGGCCATTACTGGACACTTCAATCCTTGTAACATTTTCTGGCCCTGTACAGTATGGCCATTACTGGACACTTCCATCCTTGTAACATTTTCTGACCCTGTACAGTAGGCCATTACTGGACACTTCAATCCTTGTAACATTTTCTGGCCCAGGTACAGTATGGCCATTACTGGACACTTCCATCCTTGTAACATTTTCTGGCCCTGTACAGTATGGCCATTACTGGACACTTCCATCCTTGTAACATTTTCTGGCTCTGTACAGTATGGCCATTACTGGACACTTCAATCCTTGTAACATTTTCTGGCCCTGTACAGTATGGCCATTACTGGACACTTCAATCCTTGTAACATTTTCTGGCCCTGTACAGTATGACCATTACTGGACACTTCAATCCTTGTAACATTTTCTGGCCCTGTACAGTATGACCATTACTGGAAACTTCCATCCTTGTAACATTTTCTGGCCCTGTACAGTATGACCATTACTGGACACTTCAATCCTTGTAACATTTTCTGGCTCTGTACAGTATGACCATTACTGGACACTTCCATCCTTGTAACATTTTCTGGCCCTGTACAGTATGGCCATTACTGGACACTTCCATCCTTGTAACATTTTCTGGCCGTGTACAGTATGGCCATTACTGGACACTTCAATCCTTGTAACATTTTCTGGCCCTGTACAGTATGACCATTACTGGACACTTTAATCCTTGTAACATTTTATGGGGAATTCCTCAGTATGATGCAGTAGGAGATATCCTACAAAGCATTTACGTCTCCCAAAATAGTTCAGCCCATCACCACACCAATCAGTTCGTAAAACATCCCATTCTTCCTCACCTACATAATCACCATGTCTAAATGTTACACCAGGAACAGACAATTGCAAAAAATGCCTTGCAATCAGACATCTCCAGGTAAATATAGATTCCTGCCAAGAAATAATTTCTGCAGCTTGCTGGTAAAGTAGTCCAATAATAGGGTGTAAAAATATAGACCTCAGTTTGCTGGCCTATAGATGCAAAGTTGAATGTTTAGTGGTAAGTGAAAGCAACACAAAATGTCCTGGCTTGATACTGATTAAGACTGAGGACAATAGACAACAAAAGGTTGAAAATTTGGACTCAATATGTCACTAAATTCAAGTAGGCTGATGACATGATGGACAATGGTTACAATTGGCTGATGTCATTGTGGCCAATGCTTACAATAGGGTGATGTCATTGTGGAAAATGATTACAATAGGCTGATGTCATAGTGGAAAATGATTACAATAGGCTGATGTCATCGTGGACAATAATTATAATAGGCTGATGTCATTGTGAACAATAATTACAATAGGCTGATGTCATAGTGGACAATGCTTACAATAGACTGATGTCATTGTGGACAATGATTACAATAGGCTGATGTCATAGTGGACAATGATTACAATAGGCTGATGTCATAGTGGACAATGATTACAATAGGCTGATGTCATTGTGGACAATGGTTACAATAGGCTGATGTCATTGTGGACAATGATTACAATAGGCTGATGTCATTGTGGACAATGATTACAATAGGCTGATGTCATTGTGGACAATGATTACAATAGGCTGATGTCATTGTGGACAATGATTACAATAGGCTGATGTCATTGTGGACAATGATTACAATAGGCTGATGTCATTGTGGACAATGATTACAATAGACTGATGTCATTGTGGACAATGATTACAATAGGCTGATGTCATTGTGGACAATGATTACAATAGGCTGATGTCATTGTGGACAATGATTACAATAGGCTGATGTCATTGTGGACAATGATTACAATAGGTGATGTCATTGTGGACAATGATTACAATAGGCTGATGTCATTGTGGACAATGATTACAATAGGCTGATGTCATTGTGGACAATGATTACAATAGGCTGATGTCATTGTGGACAATGATTACAATAGGCTGATGTCATTGTGGACAATGATTACAATAGGCTGATGTCATAGTGGACAATGATTACAATAGGCTGATGTCATAGTGGACAATGATTACAATAGGCTGATGTCATAGTGGACAATGGTTACAATAGGCTGATGTCATTGTGGACATGATTACAATAGGCTGATGTCATTGTGGACAATGATTACAATAGGCTGATGTCATTGTGGACAATGATTACAATAGGCTGATGTCATTGTGGACAATGATTACAATAGGCTGATGTCATAGTGGACAATGATTACAATAGGCTGATGTCATAGTGGACAATGATTACAATAGGCTGATGTCATTGTGGACAATGATTACAATAGGCTGATGTCATTGTGGACAATGGTTACAATAGGCTGATGTCATTGTGGACAATGATTACAATAGGCTGATGTCATTGTGGACAATGATTACAATAGGCTGATATCATTGTGGACAATGATTACAATAGGCTGATGTCATTGTGGACAATGATTACAATAGGCTGATGTCATTGTAGACAATTATTACAATAATACAATGGTTATGTCATTGTGGACAATGATTACAATAGGCTGATGTCATTGTGGACAATGATTACAATAGGCTGATGTCATTGTGGACAATGATTACAATAGGCTGATGTCATTGTGGACAATGATTACAATAGGCTGATGTCATTGTGGACAATGATTACAATAGGCTGATGTCATTGTGGACAATGATTACAATAGGCTGATGATTGTGTCATTGTGGACAATGATTACAATAGGCTGATGTCATTGTGGACAATGATTACAATAGGCTGATGTCATTGTGGACAATGATTACAATAGGCTGATGTCATTGTGGACAATGATTACAATAGGCTGATGTCATTGTGGACAATGATTACAATAGGCTGATGTCATTGTGGACAATGATTACAATAGGCTGATGTCATTGTGGACAATGATTACAATAGGCTGATGTCATTGTGGACAATGATTACAATAGGCTGATGTCATTGTGGACAATGATTACAATAGGCTGATGTCATTGTGGACATGATTACAATAGGCTGATGTCATTGTGGACAATGATTACAATAGGCTGATGTCATTGTGGACAATGATTACAATAGGCTGATGTCATTGTGGACAATGATTACAATAGGCTGATGTCATTGTGGACAATGATTACAATAGGCTGATGTCATTGTGGACAATGATTACAATAGGCTGATGTCATTGTGGACAATGATTACAATAGGCTGATGTCATAGTGGACAATGATTACAATAGTCTGATGTCATTGTGGACAATGATTACAATAGGCTGATGTCATTGTGGACAATGATTACAATAGGCTGATGTCATTGTGGACAATGGTTACAATAGGCTGATGTCATTGTGGACAATGGTTACAATAGGCTGATGTCATTGTGGACAATGATTACAATTGACTGATGTCATTGTGGACAATGATTACAATAGGCTGATGTCATAGTGGACAATGATTACAATAGGCTGATGTCATGTGGACAATGTTACAATAGCTGATGTCATGTGGACAATGATTACAATAGGCTGATGTCATATGGACAATGATTACAATAGGCTGATGTCATAGTGGACAATGATTACAATAGACTGATGTCATTGTGGACAATGATTACAATAGGCTGATGTCATTGTGGACAATGATTACAATAGGCTGATGTCATTGTGGACAATGATTACAATAGGCTGATGTCATTGTGGACAATGATTACAATAGGCTGATGTCATTGTGGACAATGATTACAATAGGCTGATGTCATTGTGGACAATGATTACAATAGGCTGATGTCATAGTGGACAATGATTACAATAGGCTGATGTCATTGTGGACAATGATTACAATAGGCTGATGTCATTGTGGACAATGATTACAATAGGCTGATGTCATTGTGGACAATGATTACAATAGGCTGATGTCATAGTGGACAATGGTAACAATAGGCTGATGTCATAGTGGACAATGATTACAATAGGCTGATGTCATTGTGGACAATGATTACAATAGGCTGATGTCATTGTGGACAATGATTACAATAGGCTGATGTCATTGTGGACAATGGTTACAATAGGCTGATGTCATTGTGGACAATGATTACAATAGGCTGATGTCATTGTGGACAATGATTACAATAGGCTGATGTCATTGTGGACAATGATTACAATAGGCTGATGTCATTGTGGACAATGATTACAATAGGCTGATGTCATTGTGGACAGTGGTAACAATAGGCTGATGTCATTGTGGACAATGATTACAATAGGCTGATGTCATTGTGGACAATGATTACAATAGGCTGATGTCATTGTGGACATGATACAATAGGCTGATGTCATTGTGGACAATGATTACAATAGGCTGATGTCATTGTGGACAATGATTACAATAGGCTGATGTCAATGTGGACAATGATTACAATAGGCTGATGTCATTGTGGACAATGATTACAATAGGCTGATGTCATTGTGGACAATGTTACAATAGGCTGATGTCATTGTGGACAATGATTACAATAGGCTGATGTCATTGTGGACAATGATTACAATAGGCTGATGTCATTGTGGACAATGATTACAATAGGCTGATGTCATAGTGGACAATGATTACAATAGGCTGATGTCATTGTGGACAATGATTACAATAGGCTGATGTCATAGTGGACAATGATTACAATAGGCTGATGTCATTGTGGACAATGATTACAATAGGCTGATGTCATTGTGGACAATGATTACAATAGGCTGATGTCATTGTGGACAATGATTACAATAGGCTGATGTCATTGTGGACAATGATTACAATAGGCTGATGTCATTGTGGACAATGATTACAATAGGCTGATGTCATTGTGGACAATGATTACAATAGGCTGATGTCATTGTGGACAATGATTACAATAGGCTGATGTCATTGTGGACAATGATTACAATAGGCTGATGTCATTGTGGACAATGATTACAATAGGCTGATGTCATAGTGGACAATGATTACAATAGGCTGATGTCATAGTGGACAGTGGTAACAATAGGCTGATGTCATTGTGGACAATGATTACAAATAGGCTGATGTCATTGTGGACAATGATTACAATAGGCTGATGTCATTGTGGACAATGATTACAATAGGCTGATGTCATTGTGGACAATGATTACAATAGGCTGATGTCATTGTGGACAATGATTACAATAGGCTGATGTCATTGTGGACAATGATTACAATAGGCTGATGTCATAGTGGACAATGATTACAATAGGCTGATGTCATTGTGGACAATGATTACAATAGGCTGATGTCATTGTGGACAATGATTACAATAGGCTGATGTCATTGTGGACAATGATTACAATAGGCTGATGTCATTGTGGACAATGATTACAATAGGCTGATGTCATTGTGGACAATGATTACAATAGGCTGATGTCATTGTGGACAATGATTACAATAGGCTGATGTCATTGTGGACAATGGTTACAATAGGCTGATGTCATTGTGGACAATGATTACAATAGGCTGATGTCATTGTGGACAATGATTACAATAGGCTGATGTCATTGTGGACAATGATTACAATAGGCTGATGTCATAGTGGACAATGATTACAATAGGCTGATGTCATTGTGGACAATGATTACAATAGGCTGATGTCATTGTGGACAATGATTACAATAGGCTGATGTCATTGTGGACAATGATTACAATAGGCTGATGTCATTGTGGACAATGATTACAATAGGATGATGTCGTTGTGGACAGTGATTACAATAGTCTGATGTCATTGTGGACGATGATTACAATAGGCTGATGTCATTGTGGACAATGATTACAATAGGCTGATGTCATTGTGGACAATGATTACAATAGGCTGATGTCATTGTGGACAATGATTACAATAGGCTGATGTCATTGTGGACAATGATTACAATAGGCTGATGTCATTGTGGACAATGATTACAATAGGCTGATGTCATTGTGGACAATGATTACAATAGGCTGATGTCATTGTGGACAATGATTACAATAGGCTGATGTCATTGTGGACAATGATTACAATAGGCTGATGTCATTGTGGACAATGATTACAATAGGCTGATGTCATTGTGGACAATGATTACAATAGGCTGATGTCATTGTGGACAATGATTACAATAGGCTGATGTCATTGTGGACAATGATTACAATAGGCTGATGTCATTGTGGACAATGATTACAATAGGCTGATGTCATTGTGGACAATGATTACAATAGGCTGATGTCATTGTGGACAATGATTACAATAGGCTGATGTCATTGTGGACAATGATTACAATAGGCTGATGTCATTGTGGACAATGATTACAATAGGCTGATGTCATTGTGGACAATGATTACAATAGGCTGATGTCATTGTGGACAATGATTACAATAGGCTGATGTCATAGTGGACAATGATTACAATAGGCTGATGTCATTGTGGACAATGATTACAATAGGCTGATGTCATTGTGGACAATGATTACAATAGGCTGATGTCATTGTGGACAATGATTACAATAGGCTGATGTCATTGTGGACAATGATTACAATAGGCTGATGTCATAGTGGACAATGATTACAATAGGCTGATGTCATTGTGGACAATGATTACAATAGGCTGATGTCATTGTGGACAATGATTACAATAGGCTGATGTCATAGTGGACAATGATTACAATAGGCTGATGTCATAGTGGACAATGATTACAATAGGCTGATGTCATAGTGGACAATGATTACAATAGGCTGATGTCATTGTGGACAATGATTACAATAGGCTGATGTCATTGTGGACAATGATTACAATAGGCTGATGTCATTGTGGACAATGATTACAATAGGCTGATGTCATGTGGACAATGATTACAATAGGCTGATGTCATTGTGTACAATAGGCTGATGTCATGTGGACAATGATTACAATAGGCTGATGTCATTGTGGACAATGATTACAATAGGCTGATGTCATTGTGGACAATGATTACAATAGGCTGATGTCATTGTGGACAATGATTACAATAGGCTGATGTCATTGTGGACAATGATTACAATAGGCTGATGTCATTGTGGACAATGATTACAATAGGCTGATGTCATAGTGGACAATGATTACAATAGGCTGATGTCATAGTGGACAATGATTACAATAGGCTGATGTCATAGTGGACAATGATTACAATAGGCTGATGTCATTGTGGACAATGATTACAATAGGCTGATGTCATTGTGGACAATGATTACAATAGGCTGATGTCATAGTGGACAATGATTACAATAGGCTGATGTCATTGTGGACAATGATTACAATAGGCTGATGTCATTGTGGACAATGATTACAATAGGCTGATGTCATTGTGGACAATGATTACAATAGGCTGATGTCATAGTGGACAATGATTACAATAGGCTGATGTCATTGTGGACAATGGTTACAATAGGCTGATGTCATTGTGGACAATGATTACAATAGGCTGATGTCATTGTGGACAATGATTACAATAGGCTGATGTCATAGTGGACAATGATTACAATAGGCTGATGTCATTGTGGACAATGATTACAATAGGCTGATGTCATAGTGGACAATGATTACAATAGGCTGATGTCATTGTGGACAATGATTACAATAGGCTGATGTCATTGTGGACAGTGATTACAATAGGCTGATGTCATTGTGGACAATGACTACAATAGGCTGATGTCATTGTGGACAATGATTACAATAGGCTGATGTCATTGTGGACAATGATTACAATAGGCTGATGTCATTGTGGACAATGATTACAATAGGCTGATGTCATTGTGGACAATGATTACAATAGACTGATGTCATTGTGGACAATGATTACAATAGGCTGATGTCATTGTGGACAATGATTACAATAGGCTGATGTCATTGTGGACAATGATTACAATAGACTGATGTCATTGTGGACAATGATTACAATAGGCTGATGTCATAGTGGGGACAATGATTACAATAGACTAACGTCATTGTGGACAATGATTACAATAGGCTGATGTCATTGTGGACAATGATGGTACAATAGGCTGATGTCATTGTGGACAATGATTACAATAGGCTGATGTCATTGTGGACAATGATTACAATAGGCTGATGTCATAGTGGACAATGATTACAATAGGCTGATGTCATTGTGGACAATGATTACAATAGGCTGATGTCATAGTGGACAATGATTACAATAGGCTGATGTCATTGTGGACAATGATTACAATAGGCTGATGTCATTGTGGACAATGATTACAATAGGCTGATGTCATTGTGGACAATGATTACAATAGGCTGATGTCATTGTGGACAATGATTACAATAGGCTGATGTCATTGTGGACAATGGTTACAATAGGCTGATGTCATTGTGGACAATGGTTACAATAGGCTGATGTCATAGTGGACAATGATTACAATAGGCTGATGTCATAGTGGACAATGATTACAATAGGCTGATGTCATTGTGGACAGTGGTAACAATAGGCTGATGTCATTGTGGACAATGATTACAATAGGCTGATGTCATTGTGGACAATGGTTACAATAGGCTGATGTCATTGTGGACAATGATTACAATAGGCTGATGTCATTGTGGACAATGATTACAATAGGCTGATGTCATTGTGGACAATGATTACAATAGGCTGATGTCATAGTGGACAATGATTACAATAGGCTGATGTCATTGTGGACAATGATTACAATAGGCTGATGTCATTGTGGACAATGATTACAATAGGCTGATGTCATAGTGGACAATGATTACAATAGGCTGATGTCATTGTGGACAATGATTACAATAGGCTGATGTCATTGTGGACAATGATTACAATAGGCTGATGTCATTGTGGACAATGATTACAATAGGCTGATGTCATTGTGGACAATGATAACAATAGGCTGATGTCATTGTGGACAATGATTACAATAGGCTGATGTCATTGTGGACAATGATTACAATAGGCTGATGTCATTGTGGACAATGGTTACAATAGGCTGATGTCATTGTGGACAATGGTTACAATAGGCTGATGTCATTGTGGACAATGATTACAATAGGCTGATGTCATTGTGGACAATGATTACAATAGGCTGATGTCATTGTGGACAATGATTACAATAGGCTGATGTCATAGTGGACAATGATTACAATAGGCTGATGTCATTGTGGACAATGATTACAATAGGCTGATGTCATTGTGGACAATGGTTACAATAGGCTGATGTCATAGTGGACAATGATTACAATAGGCTGATGTCATTGTGGACAGTGGTAACAATAGGCTGATGTCATTGTGGACAATGGTTACAATAGGCTGATGTCATTGTGGACAATGATTACAATAGGCTGATGTCATTGTGGACAATGATTACAATAGGCTGATGTCATAGTGGACAATGATTACAATAGGCTGATGTCATTGTGGACAATGATTACAATAGGCTGATGTCATTGTGGACAATGGTTACAATAGGCTGATGTCATAGTGGACAATGATTACAATAGGCTGATGTCATTGTGGACAATGATTACAATAGGCTGATGTCATTGTGGACAATGATTACAATAGGCTGATGTCATTGTGGACAGTGGTAACAATAGGCTGATGTCATTGTGGACAATGATTACAATAGGCTGATGTCATTGTGGACAATGATTACAATAGGCTGATGTCATTGTGGACAATGATTACAATAGGCTGATGTCATTGTGGACAATGATTACAATAGGCTGATGTCATTGTGGACAATGATTACAATAGGCTGATGTCATTGTGGACAATGGTTACAATAGGCTGATGTCATTGTGGACAATGATTACAATAGGCTGATGTCATAGTGGACAATGATTACAATAGGCTGATGTCATTGTGGACAATGATTACAATAGGCTGATGTCATAGTGGACAATGATTACAATAGGCTGATGTCATTGTGGACAATGATTACAATAGGCTGATGTCATTGTGGACAATGGTTACAATAGGCTGATGTCATTGTGGACAATGATAACAATAGGCTGATGTCATTGTGGACAATGATTACAATAGGCTGATGTCATAGTGGACAATGATTACAATAGGCTGATGTCATTGTGGACAATGATTACAATAGGCTGATGTCATTGTGGACAATGATTACAATAGGCTGATGTCATAGTGGACAATGATTACAATAGGCTGATGTCATTGTGGACAATGATTACAATAGGCTGATGTCATTGTGGACAATGATTACAATAGGCTGATGTCATTGTGGACAATGATTACAATAGGCTGATGTCATTGTGGACAATGATTACAATAGGCTGATGTCATTGTGGACAATGATTACAATAGGCTGATGTCATTGTGGACAATGGTTACAATAGGCTGATGTCATTGTGGACAATGATTACAATAGGCTGATGTCATTGTGGACAATGATTACAATAGGCTGATGTCATTGTGGACAATGATTACAATAGGCTGATGTCATAGTGGACAATGATTACAATAGGCTGATGTCATTGTGGACAATGATTACAATAGGCTGATGTCATTGTGGACAATGATTACAATAGGCTGATGTCATTGTGGACAATGATTACAATAGGCTGATGTCATTGTGGACAATGATTACAATAGGCTGATGTCATAGTGGACAATGATTACAATAGGCTGATGTCATAGTGGACAATGATTACAATAGGCTGATGTCATTGTGGACAATGATTACAATAGGCTGATGTCATTGTGGACAATGATTACAATAGGCTGATGTCATTGTGGACAATGATTACAATAGGCTGATGTCATTGTGGACAATGATTACAATAGGCTGATGTCATGTGGACAATGATTACAATAGGCTGATGTCATTGTGGACAATGATTACAATAGGCTGATGTCATTGTGGACAATGATTACAATAGGCTGATGTCATTGTGGACAATGATTACAATAGGCTGATGTCATTGTGGACAATGATTACAATAGGCTGATGTCATTGTGGACAATGATTACAATAGGCTGATGTCATAGTGGACAATGATTACAATAGGCTGATGTCATTGTGGACAATGATTACAATAGGCTGATGTCATTGTGGACAATGGTTACAATAGGCTGATGTCATTGTGGACAATGATTACAATAGGCTGATGTCATTGTGGACAATGATTACAATAGGCTGATGTCATTGTGGACAATGATTACAATAGGCTGATGTCATAGTGGACAATGATTACAATAGGCTGATGTCATAGTGGACAATGATTACAATAGGCTGATGTCATTGTGGACAATGATTACAATAGGCTGATGTCATTGTGGACAATGATTACAATAGGCTGATGTCATTGTGGACAATGATTACAATAGGCTGATGTCATAGTGGACAATGATTACAATAGGCTGATGTCATTGTGGACAATGATTACAATAGGCTGATGTCATTGTGGACAATGATTACAATAGGCTGATGTCATAGTGGACAATGATTACAATAGGCTGATGTCATTGTGGACAATGATTACAATAGGCTGATGTCATTGTGGACAATGATTACAATAGGCTGATGTCATAGTGGACAATGGTAACAATAGGCTGATGTCATTGTGGACAATGATTACAATAGGCTGATGTCATTGTGGACAATGGTTACAATAGGCTGATGTCATTGTGGACAATGGTTACAATAGGCTGATGTCATTGTGGACAATGATTACAATAGGCTGATGTCATAGTGGACAATGATTACAATAGGCTGATGTCATAGTGGACAATGATTACAATAGGCTGATGTCATTGTGGACAATGGTTACAATAGGCTGATGTCATAGTGGACAATGATTACAATAGACTGATGTCATAGTGGACAATGATTACAATAGGCTGATGTCATTGTGGACAATGATTACAATAGGCTGATGTCATAGTGGACAATGATTACAATAGGCTGATGTCATAGTGGACAATGATTACAATAGGCTGATGTCATAGTGGACAATGATTACAATAGGCTGATGTCATAGTGGGGACAATGATTACAATAGGCTGATGTCATAGTGGACAATGATTACAATAGGCTGATGTCATTGTGGACAATGATTACAATAGGCTGATGTCATTGTGGACAATGATTACAATAGGCTGATGTCATTGTGGACAATGATTACAATAGGCTGATGTCATTGTGGACAATGATTACAATAGGCTGATGTCATTGTGGACAATGATTACAATAGGCTGATGTCATTGTGGACAATGATTACAATAGGCTGATGTCATTGTGGACAATGATTACAATAGGCTGATGTCATTGTGGACAATGATTACAATAGGCTGATGTCATTGTGGACAATGATTACAATAGGCTGATGTCATTGTGGACAATGATTACAATAGGCTGATGTCATTGTGGACAATGATTACAATAGGCTGATGTCATTGTGGACAATGATTACAATAGGCTGATGTCATAGTGGACAATGATTACAATAGGCTGATGTCATTGTGGACAATGATTACAATAGGCTGATGTCATAGTGGACAATGATTACAATAGGCTGATGTCATAGTGGACAATGATTACAATAGGCTGATGTCATTGTGGACAATGATTACAATAGGCTGATGTCATAGTGGACAATGATTACAATAGGCTGATGTCATTGTGGACAATGGTTACAATAGGCTGATGTCATTGTGGACAATGATTACAATAGGCTGATGTCATAGTGGACAATGATTACAATAGGCTGATGTCATAGTGGACAATGATTACAATAGGCTGATGTCATTGTGGACAATGGTTACAATAGGCTGATGTCATAGTGGACAATGATTACAATAGGCTGATGTCATTGTGGACAATGATTACAATAGGCTGATGTCATTGTGGACAATGATTACAATAGGCTGATGTCATTGTGGACAATGATTACAATAGGCTGATGTCATTGTGGACAATGATTACAATAGGCTGATGTCATTGTGGACAATGATTACAATAGGCTGATGTCATTGTGGACAATGATTACAATAGGCTGATGTCATAGTGGACAATGATTACAATAGGCTGATGTCATTGTGGACAAATGATTACAATAGGCTGATGTCATTTGTGGACAATGGTTACAATAGGCTGATGTCATTGTGGACAATGATTACAATAGGCTGATGTCATTGTGGACAATGATTACAATAGGCTGATGTCATAGTGGACAATGATTACAATAGGCTGATGTCATAGTGGACAATGGTTACAATAGGCTGATGTCATTGTGGACAATGGTTACAATAGGCTGATGTCATAGTGGACAATGATTACAATAGGCTGATGTCATTGTGGACAATGATTACAATAGGCTGATGTCATAGTGGACAATGATTACAATAGGCTGATGTCATTGTGGACAATGATTACAATAGGCTGATGTCATAGTGGACAATGATTACAATAGGCTGATGTCATTGTGGACAATGATTACAATAGGCTGATGTCATTGTGGACAATGATTACAATAGGCTGATGTCATTGTGGACAATGATTACAATAGGCTGATGTCATTGTGGACAATGATTACAATAGGCTGATGTCATTGTGGACAATGATTACAATAGGCTGATGTCATTGTGGACAGTGGTAACAATAGGCTGATGTCATAGTGGACAATGATTACAATAGGCTGATGTCATTGTGGACAATGGTTACAATAGGCTGATGTCATTGTGGACAATGGTTACAATAGGCTGATGTCATTGTGGACAATGATTACAATAGGCTGATGTCATTGTGGACAATGATTACAATAGGCTGATGTCATAGTGGACAATGATTACAATAGGCTGATGTCATAGTGGACAATGATTACAATAGGCTGATGTCATTGTGGACAATGGTTACAATAGGCTGATGTCATAGTGGACAATGATTACAATAGGCTGATGTCATTGTGGACAATGATTACAATAGGCTGATGTCATTGTGGACAATGGTTACAATAGGCTGATGTCATTGTGGACAATGATTACAATAGGCTGATGTCATAGTGGACAATGATTACAATAGGCTGATGTCATAGTGGACAATGATTACAATAGGCTGATGTCATAGTGGACAATGATTACAATAGGCTGATGTCATTGTGGACAATGATTACAATAGGCTGATGTCATTGTGGACAGTGGTAACAATAGGCTGATGTCATTGTGGACAATGATTACAATAGGCTGATGTCATTGTGGACAATGATTACAATAGGCTGATGTCATTGTGGACAATGATTACAATAGGCTGATGTCATTGTGGACAATGATTACAATAGGCTGATGTCATAGTGGACAATGATTACAATAGGCTGATGTCATTGTGGACAATGGTTACAATAGGCTGATGTCATTGTGGACAATGATTACAATAGGCTGATGTCATTGTGGACAATGATTACAATAGGCTGATGTCATTGTGGACAGTGGTAACAATAGGCTGATGTCATTGTGGACAATGATTACAATAGGCTGATGTCATTGTGGACAATGATTACAATAGGCTGATGTCATTGTGGACAATGATTACAATAGGCTGATGTCATTGTGGACAATGATTACAATAGGCTGATGTCATTGTGGACAATGATTACAATAGGCTGATGTCATTGTGGACAATGATTACAATAGGCTGATGTCATTGTGGACAATGATTACAATAGGCTGATGTCATAGTGGACAATGATTACAATAGGCTGATGTCATTGTGGACAATGATTACAATAGGCTGATGTCATTGTGGACAATGATTACAATAGGCTGATGTCATTGTGGACAATGGTTACAATAGGCTGATGTCATTGTGGACAATGATTACAATAGGCTGATGTCATTGTGGACAATGATTACAATAGGCTGATGTCATAGTGGACAATGATTACAATAGGCTGATGTCATTGTGGACAATGATTACAATAGGCTGATGTCATTGTGGACAATGATTACAATAGGCTGATGTCATTGTGGAGAATGGATTACAATAGGCTGATGTCATTGTGGACAATGATTACAATAGGCTGATGTCATTGTGGACAATGGTTACAATAGGCTGATGTCATAGTGGACAATGATTACAATAGGCTGATGTCATAGTGGACAATGATTACAATAGGCTGATGTCATTGTGGACAATGATTACAATAGGCTGATGTCATTGTGGACAATGATTACAATAGGCTGATGTCATAGTGGACAATGATTACAATAGGCTGATGTCATTGTGGACAATGATTACAATAGGCTGATGTCATAGTGGACAATGGTTACAATAGGCTGATGTCATTGTGGACAATGATTACAATAGGCTGATGTCATAGTGGACAATGATTACAATAGGCTGATGTCATTGTGGACAATGATTACAATAGGCTGATGTCATTGTGGACAATGATTACAATAGGCTGATGTCATTGTGGACAATGATTACAATAGGCTGATGTCATAGTGGACAATGATTACAATAGGCTGATGTCATAGTGGACAATGGTTACAATAGGCTGATGTCATTGTGGACAATGATTACAATAGGCTGATGTCATAGTGGACAATGATTACAATAGGCTGATGTCATTGTGGACAGTGGTAACAATAGGCTGATGTCATTGTGGACAATGATTACAATAGGCTGATGTCATTGTGGACAGTGATTACAATAGGCTGATGTCATTGTGGACAATGATTACAATAGGCTGATGTCATTGTGGACAATGATTACAATAGGCTGATGTCATTGTGGACAATGCTTACAATAGGCTGATGTCATAGTGGACAATGATTACAATAGGCTGATGTCATAGTGGACAATGCTTACAATAGACTGATGTCATAGTGGACAATGATTACAATAGACTGATGTCATAGTGGACAATGCTTACAATAGGCTGATGTCATAGTGGACAATGATTACAATAGGCTGATGTCATAGTGGACAATGATTACAATAGGCTGATGTCATTGTGGACAATGATTACAATAGGCTGATGTCATAGTGGACAATGATTACAATAGGCTGATGTCATTGTGGACAATGATTACAATAGGCTGATGTCATAGTGGACAATGATTACAATAGGCTGATGTCATTGTGGACAATGATTACAATAGGCTGATGTCATTGTGGACAATGATTACAATAGGCTGATGTCATAGTGGACAATGATTACAATAGGCTGATGTCATTGTGGACAATGATTACAATAGGCTGATGTCATTGTGGACAATGATTACAATAGGCTGATGTCATTGTGGACAATGGTAACAATAGGCTGATGTCATTGTGGACAATGATTACAATAGGCTGATGTCATTGTGGACAATGATTACAATAGGCTGATGTCATTGTGGACAATGATTACAATAGGCTGATGTCATTGTGGACAATGATTACAATAGGCTGATGTCATTGTGGACAATGATTACAATAGGCTGATGTCATTGTGGACAATGATTACAATAGGCTGATGTCATTGTGGACAATGGTTACAATAGGCTGATGTCATTGTGGACAATGATTACAATAGGCTGATGTCATTGTGGACAATGATTACAATAGGCTGATGTCATAGTGGACAATGATTACAATAGGCTGATGTCATTGTGGACAATGGTTACAATAGGCTGATGTCATAGTGGACAATGATTACAATAGGCTGATGTCATAGTGGACAATGATTACAATAGGCTGATGTCATAGTGGACAATGATTACAATAGGCTGATGTCATTGTGGACAATGATTACAATAGGCTGATGTCATAGTGGACAATGATTACAATAGGCTGATGTCATAGTGGACAATGATTACAATAGGCTGATGTCATTGTGGACAATGATTACAATAGGCTGATGTCATTGTGGACAGTGGTAACAATAGGCTGATGTCATTGTGGACAATGATTACAATAGGCTGATGTCATAGTGGACAATGATTACAATAGGCTGATGTCATTGTGGACAATGATTACAATAGGCTGATGTCATAGTGGACAATGATTACAATAGGCTGATGTCATTGTGGACAATGGTAACAATAGGCTGATGTCAATGTGGACAATGATTACAATAGGCTGATGTCATTGTGGACAATGATTACAATAGGCTGATGTCATTGTGGACAATGATTACAATAGGCTGATGTCATTGTGGACAATGGTTACAATAGGCTGATGTCATAGTGGACAATGGTTACAATAGTCTGATGTCATTGTGGACAATGATTACAATAGGCTGATGTCATAGTGGACAATGATTACAATAGGCTGATGTCATTGTGGACAATGATTACAATAGGCTGATGTCATTGTGGACAATGATTACAATAGGCTGATGTCATTGTGGACAATGATTACAATAGGCTGATGTCATTGTGGACAATGATTACAATAGGCTGATGTCATTGTGGACAATGATTACAATAGGCTGATGTCATTGTGGACAATGATTACAATAGTCTGATGTCACTGTGGACAATGATTACAATAGGCTGATGTCATTGTGGACAATGATTACAATAGGCTGATGTCATTGTGGACAATGATTACAATAGGCTGATGTCATAGTGGACAATGATTACAATAGGCTGATGTCATAGTGGACAATGATTACAATAGGCTGATGTCATTGTGGAGAGTGGTAACAATAGGCTGATGTCATTGTGGACAATGATTACAATAGACTGATGTCATTGTGGACAATGATTACAATAGGCTGATGTCACTGTGGACAATGATTACAATAGGCTGATGTCATAGTGGACAATGATTACAATAGGCTGATGTCATTGTGGACAATGATTACAATAGGCTGATGTCATTGTGGACAATGGTTACAATAGGCTGATGTCATTGTGGACAATGCTTACAATAGGCTGATGTCATTGTGGACAATGGTTACAATAGGCTGATGTCATTGTGGACAATGATTACAATAGGCTGATGTCATTGTGGACAATGGTTACAATAGGCTGATGTCATTGTGGACAATGATTACAATAGGCTGATGTCATTGTGGACAATGGTTACAATAGTCTGATGTCATTGTGGACAATGATTACAATAGTCTGATGTCATAGTGGACAATGATTACAATAGGCTGATGTCATTGTGGACAATGGTTACAATAGGCTGATGTCATTGTGGACAATGATTACAATAGGCTGATGTCATTGTGGACAATGGTTACAATAGGCTGATGTCATTGTGGACAATGATTACAATAGGCTGATGTCATTGTGGACAATGGTTACAATAGGCTGATGTCATTGTGGACAATGATTACAATAGACTGATGTCATTGTGGACAATGGTTACAATAGGCTGATGTCATGTGGACAATGATTACAATAGTGTCATTGTGGACAATGATTACAATAGGCTGATGTCACTGTGGACAATGGTAACAATAGGCTGATGTCATTGTGGACAATGATTACAATAGGCTGATGTCATAGTGGACAATGATTACAATAGGCTGATGTCATGTGGACATGATGTGGATGTCACTGTGGATGATTACAATAGGCTGATGTCATAGTGGACAATGATTACAATAGGCTGATGTTATTGTGGACAATGATTACAATAGGCTGATGTCATTGTGGACAATGGTTACAATAGGCTGATGCCATTGTGGACAATGATTACAATAGGCTGATGTCATTGTGGACAATGGTTACAATAGGCTGATGTCATAGTGGACAATGATTACAATAGGCTGATATCAATGTGGACAGTGGTAACAATAGTCTGATGTCATTGTGGACAATGATTACAATAGGCTGATGTCATTGTGGACAATGATTACAATAGGCTGATGTCGTTGTGGACAGTGATTACAATAGTCTGATGTCATTGTGGACGATGATTACAATAGGCTGATGTCATTGTGGACAATGATTACAATAGGCTGATGTCATAGTGGACAATGATTACAATAGGCTGATGTCATAGTGGACAATGGTTACAATAGGCTGATGTCATTGTGGACAATGATTACAATAGGCTGATGTCATTGTGGACGATGATTACAATAGGCTGATGTCATAGTGGACAATGATTACAATAGGCTGATGTCACTGTGGACAATGATTACAATAGGCTGATGTCATTGTGGACAATGATTACAATAGGCTGATGTCATTGTGGACAATGGTTACAATAGGCTGATGTCATAGTGGACAATGATTACAATAGGCTGATGTCATTGTGGACAATGATTACAATAGGCTGATGTCATTGTGGACAATGGTTACAATAGGCTGATGTCATTGTGGATGACAATGATTCATTGTGGACAATGATTACAATAGGCTGATGTCATTGTGGACAATGATTACAATAGGCTGATGTCATTGTGGACAATGGTTACAATAGGCTGATGTCATAGTGGACAATGATTACAATAGGCTGATGTCATTGTGGACAATGGTTACAATAGACTGATGTCATTGTGGACAATGGTTACAATAGACTGATGTCATTGTGGACAATGATTACAATAGGCTGATGTCATTGTGGACAATGATTACAATAGGCTGATGTCATTGTGGACAATGGTTACAATAGGCTGATGTCATTGTGGACAATGATTACAATAGGCTGATGTCATTGTGGACAATGATTACAATAGGCTGATGTCATTGTGGACAATGATTACAATAGGCTGATGTCATTGTGGACAATGATTACAATAGGCTGATGTCATTGTGGACAATGATTACAATAGGCTGATGTCATTGTGGACAATGATTACAATAGGCTGATGTCATTGTGGACAATGATTACAATAGGCTGATGGCATTGTGGACAATGCTTACAATAGGCTGATGTCATTGTGGACAATGATTACAATAGGCTGATGTCAATGTGGACAATGGTTACAATATGTTTGAGTTATGTATTGGGGACATCTTTCTTAATCTGAACTATATCCGACTAATTATTAAGACTGATACACTTATCACCCAGTGTTTGAAGCAGCTTCAAGTATGGTTTAAAGAGGATAATTACATTACACAGAAGTACTCAGGTGTTTCTTGTAAAACAATTATCATTTAAAAGATTTTAAACCTGTAGATGTATATGTGTGATAATAAAACCTGTATTTGTATGTATGATAATAAAAACTGTATTTGTATGTATGATAATTAAACCTGTATTTTTTATGTATGATAATTAAACCTGTATTTGTATGTATGATAATAAAATCTGTATTTGTATGTATGATACAAAAACCTGTATTTATATGTATGATAATAAAACCTGTATTTGTATGTATGATAATTAAACCTGTATTTATATGTATGATAATTAAACCTGTATTTGTATGTATGATAATAAAACCTGTATTTGTATGTATGATAATAAAACCGGTATGTATATGTATGATAATAAACCCTGTATTTGTATGTATGATAATAAACCCTGTATTTTTATTTAAGATAATAAAACCTGTATTTGTATGCATGATAATAAAACCTGTATGTATATGTATGATAATAAACCCTGTATTTGTTTATGTATGATAATAAACCCTGTATTTTTATGTATGATAATAAAACCTGTATTTGTATGTATGATAATAAATCCTGTATTTGTATGTATGATAATTAATCCTGTATTTGTATGTATTATAAAAAAAACCTGTATTTATATGTATGATAATAAGCCCTGTAATTGTATGTATGATAATAAACCCTATATTTTTATGTATGATGATTAAACCTGTATTTTAATGTATGATAATCAAATCTGTATTTGTATGTATAATAAAACCTGTATTTGTATGTATGATTATAAAACCTGTATTTGTATGTATGATGATAAAACCTGTATTTGTATGTATGATAATAAAACTTGTATTTGTATGTATGATAATTAAACCTGTATTTATATGTATGATAATTAAACCTGTATTTGTATGTATGATAATAAAACCTGTATGTATGTTAATTAATCCTGTATTTGTATGTATGATAATAAACCCTGTATTTTTATGTAAGATAATAAAACCTGTATTTGTATGTATGATAATTAATCCTGTATTTGTATGTATGATAATTAATCCTGTATTTGTATGTATGATAATTAAACCTGTATTTATATGTATGATAATAAGCCCTGTAATTGTATGTATGATAATAAACCCTGTATTTTTATGTATGATAATTAAACCTGTATTTTTATGTAAGATAATAAAATCTGTTTTGTATGTATAATCAAACCTGTATTTGTATGTATGATAATAAACCTGTATTTTTATGTAGGATGATTAAACCTGTATTTGTATGTATGATAATAATCCATGTATTTGTATGTATGATAGTTAAACCTGTAATTGTAAGTATGATAATTTAATCTGTATTTGTATGTATGATAAAAAAACCTGTATTTGTATGTATGATAATTAAACCTGTATTTGTTTATGTATGATAATAAAACCTGTATTTGTATGTATGATACTAAAACCTGTATTTATATGTATGATAATAAAACCTGTATTTGTATGTATGATAATTAAACCTGTATTTTTATGTATGTTAATTAATCCTGTATTTGTATGTATGATGATAAAACATGTATTTGTATGTATGTTAATTAATCCTGTATTTGTATGTATGATGATAAAACCTGTATTTGTATGTATGATAATAAAACTTGTATTTGTATGTATGTTAATTAATCCTGTATTCGTATGTATGATGATAAAACATGTATTTATATGTATGATAATTGTATGATAATTAAACCTGTATTTGTATGTATGTTAATACCCGGTATTTTTTTATGTATACTAAAAAAAGCTGTATTTGTATGTATTGATGATGATAAAACTGAGGATGTTTGTGTTGGTTGAATGTTGTGTTCTGATGATGTTTGTGTTTGTTGAATGCATGTACTGATAATGATTGTGTTGTTGAATATGTATACTGGTGATGATTGTGTTGGTTTGAATGTTGTACTGAGGATGTTTGTGTGTGTTGGTTTATCTGATGAATTGTGTTGGTTGACTATGTGTGTACTGAATGATGTGTTGTGTTGGTTGAATGTGTGTACTGAGGGTTTTTGTTGGTTGAATGTGAATGAGGATGTGTTTGTTGAATGTGTGTGGTACTGATGATGATTGTGTTGGTTGAATGTGTGTACTGAGGATGTTTTTGTGTTGGTTGAATATTTGTACTACTGGGGGATGTTTGTGTAATTGAATGTGTTTACTGATGATGTTTGTGTTGGTTGAATAAGTGCACTGATGATGTTTGTGTGTGTTGAATATGTTATACTGAGGATATTTGTGTTGGTTGAATATGTGTATGAGGATGTTTTTTGTTGGGTTGAATATGTATACTGAGGATGTTTTTGTTTGAATGTGTGTACTGAGGATGTTGGTTATATAGTTTACTATGAATGTTGGTTGAGAATGTGTTTACTGATGATGTTTTGTGTTGGTTGAATGTGTTTACTGAGGCGGATGTTTTTGTGTTGGTAGAATGTGTGTACTGAGGATATTTGTGTTAATTGAATTATGTGTACTGAGGATGTTTGTGTTTTGGTTGAATGTGTGTATGATGATGATTGTGTTGGTTGTATGCGTTGTATTGATGATGATTGTGTTGGTTGAATGTGTATACTGAGATGTTAGTGTTGGTTGAATATGTGTGTACTGAGGATGTTTGTGTTGGTTGAATATGTGTACTGAGGATGTTTGTGTAGGTTAAATGTGTGTACTGAGGATGTTTGTGTTGTTTGAATATTTGTACTGAGGATGTTGTGTATATTGAATGTGTTTACTGATGATGTTTGTGTTGGTTGAATAAGTGCACTGAGGATGTTTGTGTGTGTTGAATATGTATATATGAGGATATTTGTGTTGGTTGAATATGTGTATTGAGGATGTTTTTTGTTGGTTGAATATGTATACTGAGGATGTTTTGTTGTTTGAATGTGTGTACTGAGGATGTTTATGTTGGTTGTAATGTGTTTACTGATGATGTTTGTGTTGGTTGAATGTGTGTACTTGAGGATGTTTGTGTTGTAGAATGTGTGTACTGAGGATATTTGTGTTAATTGAATATGTGTACTGAGGATGTTTGTGTTGGTTGAATGTGTGTACTGATGATGATTGTGTTGGTTGTATGCGTGTATTGATGAATGAATGTGTTGGTTGAATATGTGTATACTGAGGATGTTAGTGTTTGGTTGAATATGTGTGTACTGAGGATGTTTGTGTTGGTTGAATATGTGTACTGAGGATGTTTGTGTAGGTTGAATGTGTGTACTGAGGATCGTTTTGGTGTTGTTGAATGTGTGTACTGAGGAATGTTTTTGTACGTTGAATGTGTGGTAATGAGGATGTTTTGTGTATGTTGAATGTGTGTACTGGTGATGATTGTGTTGTTTGGATATGTGTACTGATGATGTTTGTGTAGGTTGAATGTGTGTACTGATGATGTTTGTGTTAGTTGAATGCATGTACTGATAATGATTGTAGTTTGTTGAATATGAATACTGTGATGATGGTGTTTGTTGAATAGTTGTACTGAGGATGTTTGTGTATGTTGAATGTGTTTACGGTATGATGTGTACTGAGGATGTTTTGTGTGTTGGTGTGTACTGAATATGTTGAATGTGTGTACTGAGGATGTTTTTTGTTGTTGAATATGTGTACTGAGGATGTTGGTTGAATATGTGTACTGAGATGTTTGTGTTGTTGTACTGTAGAAATGTTTGTGTTGGTTGAATATGTGTACTTAGAATGTTTGTGTTGGATGAATATGTTTACTGAGGATGTTTGTGTTAGGTTGAATATGTGTACTTAGGATGTTTGTGTAGGTTGAATATGTGTACTTAGGATGTTAGTGTTGGTTGACTGTATTTACTGATGACGTTCGTGTTGGTAGACTGTATTAACTGATGACGTTCGTGTTGGTTGACTGTACTGAGGATCCGTTATTTGCCCTAGTCCTGGGAGAGTTGCTGCTGCTGTTTATATGTAGTAAACGATTACTTTTAACAGACATCCACCGACTCCATATATATGTCAATTACAGAAAAAACCCAATCATAACAACATGAGGATATTGGACAATAATATCCGATTGATGTTAGGAGTCTGCTCCACATCTAGTACTGACTGCCTAAAGTTCTCCATTAAACATATTTCACTTATAATCATACAAAATACATAAGAAATATCCCAATCTTTTAGTACCATTAAATTGTATCTTTACAACAGGTATCCACTAATTACACTTATGTATTGAAGCATGTGTATTCAATTTTAGCCACTTCTTTCATTGTAACATTCAGAGGAATCAGGTATCTGTGAGTTAAGAGTACATTTTATGTACCAGCTTTCATCCATACTAAGCCATCAATCTCCTTTATAAATCTGGCTGTACATATCATATTTTTAAAAACTAATAGGTATAGATATTGCAAACCTTGTGGGTAATTGTGATGTAGCCAATCAAACAACATGATACAAGAAACAGCGAACCAAATTCCAGGATGCACTTTATAGCCAATCAGACAACATAACATAAAATAAGACAATATAATACAACAATCAGACAACATATAATACAAAGTGTAGCCAATCAGACAACATAATAATACAAAGTTGTCGCCAATCAGACAATATAAATACAAAGTGTAGCCAATACAGACAACATAATACAAAGTGTAGCCAATATACAGACAATAATACAAAGTGTAACCATACAGACAACATAATACAAATTGTAGCCAATCAGACAACATAATACAAAGTGTCGCCATCAGACAACATAATACGAAGTGTACCGTACAGACAACATAATACAAAGTGTAACCAATCAGACAATTTAATACAAATTGTAGCCAATCAGACAACATAATACAAAGTGTATCCATACAGACAACATAATACAAAGTGTAGCCAATCAGACAACATAATACAAAGTGTAGCCAATCAGACAACATAATACAAAGTGTAGCCATACAGACAACATAATACAAAGTGTAACCAATCAGACAATATAATACAAAGTGTAGCCAATCAGACAACATAATACAAAGTGTATCCATACAGACAACATAATACAAAGTGTAGCCAATCAGACAACATAATACAAAGTGTAGCCAATCAGACAACATAATACAAAGTGTAGCCAATCAGACAACATAATACAAAGTGTAGCCAATCAGACAACATAATACAAAGTGTAGCCAATCAGACAACATATGTAAGACAACATAATACAAAGTGTAGCCAATCAGACAACATAATACAAAGTGTAGCCAATCAGACAACATAATACAAAGTGTAGCCAATCAGACAACATAATACAAAGTGTAGCCAATCAGACAACATAATACAAAGTGTAGCCAATCAGACAACATAATACAAAGTGTAGCCAATCAGACAACATAATACAAAGTGTAGCCAATCAGACAACATAATACAAAGTGTAGCCAATCAGACAACATAATACAAAGTGTAGCCAATCAGACAACATAATACAAAGTGTAGCCAATCAGACAACATAATACAAAGTGTAGCCATACAGACAACATAATACAAAGTGTAGCCAATCAGACAACATAATACAAAGTGTAGCCAATCAGACAACATAATACGAAGTGTAGCCAATCAGACAACATAATACAAAGTGTAGCCAATCAGACAACATAATACAAAGTGTAGCCAATCAGACAACATAATACAAAGTGTAGCCAATCAGACAACATAATACAAAGTGTAGCCAATCAGACAACATAATACAAAGTGTAGCCAATCAGACAACATAATACAAAGTGTAGCCAATACAGACAACATAATACAAATGTAGCCAATCAGACAACATAATACAAAGTGTAGCCAATCAGACAACATAATACAAATGTAGCCAATCAGACAACATAATACAAAGTGTAGCCATCAGACAACATAATACAAAGTGTAGCCAATCAGACAACATAATACAAAGTGTAGCCAATCAGACAACATAATACAAAGTGTAGCCAATCAGACAACATAATACAAAGTGTAGCCAATCAGACAACATAATACAAAGTGTAGCCAACAGACAACATAATACAAAGTGTAGCCAATACAGACAACATAATACAAAGTGTAGCCAATCAGACAACATAATACAAAGTGTAGCCAATACAGACAACATAATACAAAGTGTAGCCAATCAGACAACATAATACAAAGTGTAGCCATACAGACAACATAATACAAAGTGTAGCCATACAGACAACATAATACAAAGTGTAGCCATACAGACAACATAATACAAAGTGTAGCCAATCAGACAACATAATACAAAGTGTAGCCATACAGACAACATAATACAAAGTGTAGCCAATCAGACAACATAATACAAAGTGTAGCCAATCAGACAACATAATACAAAGTGTAGCCATACAGACAACATAATACAAAGTGTAGCCAATCAGACAACATAATACAAAGTGTAGCCATACAGACAACATAATACAAAGTGTAGCCAATCAGACAACATAATACAAAGTGTAGCCAATCAGACAACATAATACAAAGTGTAGCCAATCAGACAACATAATACAAAGTGTAGCCAATCAGACAACATAATACAAAGTGTAGCCAATCAGACAACATAATACAAAGTGTAGCCAATCAGACAACATAATACAAAGTGTAGCCAATCAGACAACATAATACAAAGTGTAGCCATACAGACAACATAATACAAAGTGTAGCCAATTAGACAACATAATACAAAGTGTAGCCAATCAGACAACATAATACAAAGTGTAGCCATATCAGTGTAGCCATCAGACAACATAATACAAAGTGTAGCCAATCAGACAACATAATACAAAGTGTAGCACCATACAGACAACATAATACAAAGTGTAGCCAATCAGACAACATAATACAAAGTGTAGCCAATCAGACAACATAATACAAAGTGTAGCCAATCAGACAACATAATACAAAGTGTAGCCATACAGACAACATAATACAAAGTGTAGCCAATCAGACAACATAATACAAAGTGTAGCCATACAGACAACATAATACAAAGTGTAGCCAATCAGACAACATAATACAAAGTGTAGCCAATCAGACAACATAATACAAAGTGTAGCCATACAGACAACATAATACAAAGTGTAGCCAATCAGACAACATAATACAAAGTGTAGCCATACAGACAACATAATACAAAGTGTAGCCAATCAGACAACATAATACAAAGTGTACCCATACAGACAACATAATACAAAGTGTAGCCAATCAGACAACATAATACAAAGTGTAGCCAATCAGACAACATAATACAAAGTGTAGCCACAGACAACTAAGTACCAACAGACAACATAATACAAAGTGTACCAATCAGACAACATAATACAAAGTGTAGCCAACAGACAACATAATACAAAGTGTAGCCAATCAGACAACATAATACAAAGTGTAGCCAATCAGACAACATAATACAAAGTGTAGCCATACAGACAACATAATACAAAGTGTAGCCAATCAGACAACATAATACAAAGTGTAGCCAATCAGACAACATAATACAAAGTGTAGCCAACAGACAACATAATACAAAGTGTACCAACAGACAACAAATACAAAGTGTAGCCATACAGACAACATAATACAAAGTGTAGCCATACAGACAACATAATACAAAGTGTAGCCATACAGACAACATAATACAAAGTGTAGCCATACAGACAACATAATACAAAGTGTAGCCATACAGACAACATAATACAAAGTGTAGCCAATACAGACAACATAATACAAAGTGTAGCCAATCAGACAACATAATACAAAGTGTAGCCAATACAGACAACATAATACAAAGTGTAGCCAATCAGACAACATAATACAAAGTGTAGCAATCATACAGACAACATAGATACAAAGTGTAGCCAATCAGACAACATAATACAAAGTGTAGCCATACACACAACATAATACAAAGTGTAGCCAACAGACAACATAATACAAAGTGTAGCCAATCAGACAACATAATACAAAGTGTAGCCAATCAGACAACATAATACAAAGTGTAGCCAATCAGACAACATAATACAAAGTGTAGCCAATCAGACAACATAATACAAAGTGTAGCCAATACAGACAACATAATACAAAGTGTACCAATACAGACAACATAATACAAAGTGTAGCCATACAGACAACATAATACAAAGTGTAGCCAATCAGACAACATAATACAAAGTGTAGCCAATCAGACAACATAATACAAAGTGTAGCCAAATACAAAGACAACATAATACAAAGTGTAGCCATACAGACAACATAATACAAAGTGTAGCCAATCAGACAACATAATACAAAGTGTAGCCATCAGACAACATAATACAAAGTGTAGTAGCCAATCAGACAACATAATACAAAGTGTACCATACAGACAACATAATACAAAGTGTAGCCATACAAACAACATAATACAAAGTGTAGCCAATCATACAACATAATACAAAGTGTAGCCAATCAAACAACATAATACAAAGTGTAGCCAATCAGACAACATAATACAAAGTGTAGCCAATCAGACAACATAATACAAAGTGTAGCCATACAGACAACATAATACAAAGTGTAGCCAATCAGACAACATAATACAAAGTGTAGCCATACAGACAACATAATACAAAGTGTAGCCAATCAGACAACATAATACAAAGTGTATCCATACAGACAACATAATACAAAGTGTAGCCATACAGACAACATAATACAAAGTGTAGCCATACAAACAACATAATACAAAGTGTAGCCAATCAGACAACATAATACAAAGTGTAGCCAATCAGACAACATAATACAAAGTGTAGCCAATCAGACAACATAATACAAAGTGTAGCCAATCAGACAACATAATACAAAGTGTAGCCGATCAGACAACATAATACAAAGTGTAGCCAATCAGACAACATAATACAAAGTGTAGCCATACAGACAACATAATACAAAGTGTAGCCATACAGACAACATAATACAAAGTGTAGCCATACAGACAACATAATACAAAGTGTAGCCAATCAGACAATATAATACAAAGTGTAGCCAATCAGACAACATAATACAAAGTGTAGCCAATCAGACAACATAATACAAAGTGTAGCCAATCAGACAACATAATACAAAGTGTAGCCAATCAGACAACATAATACAAAGTGTAGCCAATCAGACAACATAATACAAAGTGTAGCCATACAGACAACATAATACAAAGTGTAACATAATAAAAAGTGTAGGCCATACAGACAACATAATACAAAGTGTAGCCATACAGACAACATAATACAAAGTGTATCCATACAGACAACATAATACAAAGTGTAGCCAATCACAGACAACATAATACAAAGTGTAGCCAATCAGACAACATAATACAAAGTGTAGCCATACAGACAACATAATACAAAGTGTAGCCAATCAGACAACATAATACAAAGTGTACCATACAGACAACATAATACAAAGTGTAGCCAATCAGACAACATAATACAAAGTGTAGCCAATACAGACAACATAATACAAAGTGTAGCCAATCAGACAACATAATACAAAGTGTAGCCAATCAGACAACACATAATACAAAGTGTAGCCAATACAGACAACATAATACAAAGTGTAGCCAATCAGACAACATAATACAAAGTGTAGCCATACAAACAACATAATACAAAGTGTAGCCATACAGACAACATAATACAAAGTGTAGCCATACAGACAACATAATACAAAGTGTAGCCAATCAGACAACATAATACAAAGTGTAGCCATACAGACAACATAATACAAAGTGTAGCCATACAGACAACATAATACAAAGTGTAACCATACAGACAACATAATACAAAGTGTAGCCAATACAGACAACATAATACAAAGTGTAGCCATACAGACAACATAATACAAAGTGTAGCCATACAGACAACATAATACAAAGTGTAGCCAATCAGACAACATAATACAAAGTGTACAATACAGACAACATAATACAAAGTGTAGCCAATCAGACAACATAATACAAAGTGTAGCAACAGACAACATAATACAAAGTGTAGCCAATCAGACAACATAATACAAAGTGTAGCCAATCAGACAACATAATACAAAGTGTAGCCATACAGACAACATAATACAAAGTGTAGCCAATCAGACAACATAATACAAAGTGTAGCCATACAGACAACATAATACAAAGTGTAGCCATACAGACAACATAATACAAAGTGTAGCCAATCAGACAACATAATACAAAGTGTAGCCAATCAGACAACATAATACAAAGTGTAGCCAATCAGACAACATAATACAAAGTGTAGCCATACAGACAACATAATACAAAGTGTAGCCAATCAGACAACATAATACAAAGTGTAGCCATACAGACAACATAATACAAAGTGTAGCCAATCAGACAACATAATACAAAGTGTAGCCATACAGACAACATAATACAAAGTGTAGCCATACAGACAACATAATACAAAGTGTATCCATACAGACAACATAATACAAAGTGTAGCCAATCAGACAACATAATACAAAGTGTAGCCAATCAGACAACATAATACAAAGTGTAGCCAATCAGACAACATAATACAAAGTGTAGCCAATCAGACAACATAATACAAAGTGTAGCCATACAGACAACATAATACAAAGTGTAGCCAATCAGACAACATAATACAAAGTGTAACAATACAGACAACATAATACAAAGTGTAGCCAATCAGACAACATAATACAAAGTGTATCCATACAGACAACATAATACAAAGTGTAGCCAATCAGACAACATAATACAAAGTGTAGCCAATCAGACAACATAATACAAAGTGTAGCCAATCACAGACAACATAATACAAAGTGTAGCCAATCAGACAACATAATACAAAGTGTAGCCAATACAGACAACATAATACAAAGTGTAGCCAATCAAACAACATAATACAAAGTGTAGCCAATCAGACAACATAATACAAAGTGTAGCCAATCAGACAACATAATACAAAGTGTAGCCAATCAGACAACATAATACAAAGTGTAGCCAATCAGACAACATAATACAAAGTGTAGCCAATCAGACAACATAATACAAAGTGTAGCCAATCAGACAACATAATACAAAGTGTAGCCATACAGACAACATAATACAAAGTGTAGCCAATCAGACAACATAATACAAAGTGTAGCCAATCAGACAACATAATACAAAGTGTAGCCAATCAGACAACATAATACAAAGTGTAGCCATACAGACAACATAATACAAAGTGTAGCCAATCAGACAACATAATACAAAGTGTAGCCATACAGACAACATAATACAAAGTGTAGCCAATCAGACAACATAATACAAAGTGTAGCCAATCAGACAACATAATACAAAGTGTAGCCAATCAGACAACATAATACAAAGTGTAGCCAATCAGACAACATAATACAAAGTGTAGCCAATCAGACAACATAATACAAAGTGTAGCCAATCAGACAACATAATACAAAGTGTAGCCATACAGACAACATAATACAAAGTGTAGCCATACAGACAACATAATACAAAGTGTAGCCATTAGACAACATAATACAAAGTGTAGCCATCAGACAACATAATACAAAGTGTACCATCAAACAACATAATACAAAGTGTAGCCAATCAGACAACATAATACAAAGTGTAGCCAATCAGACAACATAATACAAAGTGTAGCCAATCAGACAACATAATACAAAGTGTAGCCAATCAGACAACATAATACAAAGTGTAGCCAATCAGACAACATAATACAAAGTGTAGCCATACAGACAACATAATACAAAGTGTAGCCAATCAGACAACATAATACAAAGTGTAACCATACAGACAACATAATACAAAGTGTAGCCAATCAGACAACATAATACAAAGTGTAGCCAATCAGACAACATAATACAAAGTGTAGCCATACAGACAACATAATACAAAGTGTAGCCAATCAGACAACATAATACAAAGTGTAGCCAATCAGACAACATAATACAAAGTGTAGCCATACAGACAACATAATACAAAGTGTAGCCAATCAGACAACATAATACAAAGTGTAGCCATACAGCCAACATCATATACAAAAGTGTACCAATAATACAACATAATACAAAGTGTAGCCAATCAGACAACATAATACAAAGTGTAGCCAATCAGACAACATAATACAAAGTGTAGCCAATCAGACAACATAATACAAAGTGTAGCCAATCAGACAACATAATACAAAGTGTAGCCATACAAACAACATAATACAAAGTGTAGCCAATCAGACAACATAATACAAAGTGTAGCCAATCAGACAACATAATACAAAGTGTAGCCAATCAGACAACATAATACAAAGTGTAGCCAATCAGACAACATAATACAAAGTGTAGCCAATTAGACAACATAATACAAAGTGTAGCCAATCAGACAACATAATACAAAGTGTAGCCATACAGACAACATAATACAAAGTGTAGCCAATCAGACAACATCATACAAAGTGTAGCCATACAAACAACATAATACAAAGTGTAGCCAATCAGACAACATAATACAAAGTGTAGCCAATCAGACAACATAATACAAAGTGTAGCCATACAGACAACATAATACAAAGTGTAGCCAATCAGACAACATAATACAAAGTGTAGCCAATCAGACAACATAATACAAAGTGTAGCCAATCAGACAACATAATACAAAGTGTAGCCAATCAGACAACATAATACAAAGTGTAGCCAATCAGACAACATAATACAAAGTGTAGCCAATCAGACAACATAATACAAAGTGTAGCCAATCAGACAACATAATACAAAGTGTAGCCAATCAGACAACATAATACAAAGTGTAGCCAATCAGACAACATAATACAAAGTGTAGCCAATCAGACAACATAATACAAAGTGTACCAATCAGACAACATATACAAAGTGTAGCCAATCAGACAACATAATACAAAGTGTAGCCAATCAGACAACATAATACAAAGTGTAGCCAATCAGACAACATAATACAAAGTGTAGCCAATCAGACACATAAATAAAAGTGTAGCCAATCAGACAACATAATACAAAGTGTAGCCAATCAGACAACATAATACAAAGTGTAGCCATACAGACAACATAATACAAAGTGTAGCCAATCAGACAACATAATACAAAGTGTAGCCATACAGACAACATAATACAAAGTGTAGCCATACAGACAACATAATACAAAGTGTAGCCATACAGACAACATAATACAAAGTGTAGCCAACAGACAACATAATACAAAGTGTAGCCATACAGACAACATAATACAAAGTGTAGCCAATCAGACAATATAATACAAAGTGTAGCCAATCAGACAACATAATACAAAGTGTAGCCAATCAGACAACATAATACAAAGTGTAGCCAATCAGACAACATAATACAAAGTGTAGCCATACAGACAACATAATACAAAGTGTAGCCAATCAGACAACATAATACAAAGTGTAGCCAATCAGACAACATAATACAAAGTGTAGCCAATCAGACAACATAATACAAAGTGTAGCCATACAGACAACATAATACAAAGTGTAGCCATACAGACAACATAATACAAATTGTAGCCAATCAGACAACATAATACAAAGTGTAGCCGTACAGACAACATAATACAAAGTGTAGCCATACAGACAACATAATACAAAGTGTAGACAATCATACAACATAATACAAAGTGTAGCCATACAGACAACATAATACAAAGTGTAGCCATACAAACAACATAATACAAAGTGTAGCCAATCAGACAACATAATACAAAGTGTAACCATACAGACAACATAATACAAAGTGTAGCCATACAGACAACATAATACAAAGTGTAGCCATACAAACAACATAATACAAAGTGTAGCCAATCAGACAATATAATACAAAGTGTAGCCGATCTGACAACATAATACGTAGTGTAGCCGATCATACAACATTATTCAATTGTTGCCGATCAGACAACATAATACAAAGTGTAGCCAATCCGACATTATAATACAAAGTGTAGGTAAATTAGTACTTCAAGTAAATATTGAAAGGAAACCAGAAATATAAGTGTTTATGAAATGCATGCAGTATAATTACAGATTGATGGGTACCGTGAGACCGTTTTGTAATTCATTTTCCTTCATAATATATGTTTTATAATAAAAGTCAAATGCTACTGTATTTCATTTGTGGCAGTTTTCAATTCTTCTATTTGCATGTATGTAGAAAGTTTGTCATATGAGAGTTTATATTGAGTGGCTTTGCCTGTACTACTCTGGTCTTCCTCACTTCCCATTAAAATAACTGCTGTTAAACGCATATGAGTTACCACACACCAGACTGTTCTACCAAAAAAGTAGGCACCATTTGTTTGGCAATGTAAAATGACTGAAACAATTGTCCTGGCACTTCACTTTTGTTTCTACTTTCGAGAAATCAGAGCTTGGTTTGTACTGCACAACTTGATTTTTGTTTTTGATCTATTTTCTATGAGACCTATATAAATACAGGAAATAAGCATTGAGACAATCAGAGGCAGATAAGACACATGTGTCACAGCTCAGTTACAACACAGGAAATAAGCATTGAGACAATCAGAGGCAGATAAGACAGATGTGTCACAGCTCAGTTACAAAAGAGGAAATAAGCATTGAGACAATCAGAGGCAGATAAAACATATGTGTCACAGCTCAGTTACAACACAGGAAATAAGCATTAAGACAATAAGAGGCAGATAAAATATATGTGTCACAGCTCAGTTACAACACAGGAAATAAGCATTGAGACAATCAGAGAGAGATAAAACACATGTGTCACAGCTCAGTTACAACACAGGAAATATTTGTTTGTTTGTTTGAGTTTTACGGCCCATCGACAACTAAGGTCATTTAGGGCCAAACTACAAGTCATGCATTAATATCAGGATAAAAGTTCAGGGTAAGAAAAAGCAAGTAAGGACTAAAACACAGATTGTAAACGTTAATTTGATAAAAAAAAGGTTTGCATGGGATAAAATAAATTTGGCTAAAACACATGAGAAAACTCATGCACAATGTTGATGAAACGATGAAATGTTGAGTTGATACGATGTATGATGAGAAAACGTTCATATTTTGCTTAAAATACCGATCTCTTTGAGATAATTAAAAATACGATTATGTCTCACGGCATGAAACAAAGTGTACATGTCGGAGACATCGTAGTATTTATCTCGTATGTGTTTAAAATCAATACAATGCAATAAAATATGCTCCACTGTGAGAGGAGAATCACATGCATGGCATGTAGGAGGATCCTCCCCTCTCAATAGATAGGAATGTGTAAAATATGTGTGTCCAGTTCGGAGCCGAGAGAGAACAACTTCCTCTCTGCGGTCTCTCCGACTGGACAGTTTAGGATTAAGTGTAGGTTGAATTTTAAACAGTTTATTGTTTGTTTCGGTAGACCACCTTTGTTGCCAATGGTGTTTGATGGCTGACTGAATTGAAGGTTTGATGTCGGTATATGGTAGTTTCAAATCTGTTTGTGCTAGGCGAAGAGCAGTCTTAGCTGCTTTATCAGCCTGTTCATTCCCCTTTATACCCACATGACTGGGAATCCAGAGATAAGTAATTTGAGTTTTAGAAGATAATCGAAATGTTCGGATTAAAAGATTTTGGATTAGAGTATTTCTAGGGCTTCTTGATTTCAAAGCCTGAAGAACCGAAAGAGAGTCTGAACAGATGATTGCCTTTTCAATGCGGTGTTCTTCGATATGGTCAAGCGCCAGACCGATAGCACATGCTTCCGCAGAGAAAATGGAGGCAATATCCGGGAGTCGGATAGAGGAGCAGTGATTAGATGTACAGCATGCTGCCGCAACGTTATCACCATCTTTTGATCCGTCAGTGTAGATCTGAACATGGTCAGGGAAAGCCCTAATGCACTCCCGAAAGGAGGATTTGTGTTCTTCGGGCAATGCACTGGATTTTGCCCTCTCATGTAGAGATAAATTGATATCAGGTGTTTGAATGAGCCATGGTGGTACATCCGATACGGTGTACTCGTCAATGGTGTCGAAAGTTATATTAAGTTCCAGCAACAATTTTGAAATTCTGATGCCAAATGTTGGTATGAGCTTTTGATTTTGTGTAAATATTTCTTGATATTGTGGATTGAATAAAAGGTTAAATGAAAGAACTCGTAGAATGTTCAGCGCCTTCGAGCACTTATCCTTCAGATGTTTGATATGTGGAACAAAGGACAGTTTCGAATCAAATATTAGTCCAAGAAATTTAGTTTGTTCAACTACTGGAATTTTAATTCCATTGAGTGTGAGGTCAGGATCATTGTGTGGTTTTCGTTTTTGACAGAAGTGCATACAGACAGTTTTTGATCTTGAAAATCTAAAGCCATTTTCGTCAGCCCAATTTTGTAATTTGCCTAAACATTGTTGTAGTTGCCGTTCTATAGTGTGCATGTTTTTTGATCTGTAACAGATCAAGAAATCATCCACAAATAGAGACCCTTCCGTAGATTGGCCAAGACATTTGGTTATGCTGTTAATTTTTAGTCCAAAAAGTGTGACGGACAAGATACCACCCTGAGGGACGCCCATCTCCTGTGTTTCTGTTTCTGAATAAGTTGAACCCGTTCGAACTTTGAAATGCCTGTCAGATATAAAATTTGATATAAACTTTGGCAAATTACCACGTATACCGATATCATGGAGATCGTTCATGATTCCATATCGCCAAGTTGTGTCGTATGCCTTTTCAAGGTCAAAGAATACGGCCACAAGATGTTCTTTCTTGGCAAATGCTTCTCGTATAAATGTTTCTAGTCTAACTAAGTGGTCTACCGTTCCCCTGCGGTTTCTAAAGCCGCTTTGCAAAGGACTTAAAATATTGTTTGATTCCAGGAACCAAACTAATCTGGTATTTATCATACGTTCTAGAGTTTTACAAATACAACTCGTCAATGAAATAGGACGATAGTTATTGGTATCAGTAGCATCTTTCCCGGGCTTCGGAAGGGGTATAATAGTAGATTCCTTCCAAGACTCGGGAATTTTGCCAGAAGAGTAAACTTGATTAAATATAGTTAAAAGACATTTTAGTGAAGAGTCTGGTAATTGTTTTAAAAAACATATATGGAATTTCGTCTGGTCCAGCTGCCGAGTCCTTTGATTTCTCAAGGGACTCGAGCAATTCTGGTATCTCGAAAGGCCTATTGTAACTTTCACTATTGGAGGATTTAAAATTAAGACGTCTCTTTTCCTTTTCCTTTTTAAATTTTTGAAATTTTTTGGAATGATTTTTGATGGATGAATTTTTAGCAAAATTTTTGGCAAAGGCGTCAGCTATTTCGGATTTTGAAGAAAATATTTTATTGTTGTTAATGAGGTGGGAGGATGGTGTTGCTTTTCTTTTCCCACTGATTTTACCAATCATTTCCCAAACTTTCTTCGAAGATGTATTGGAATTAATTTTTGAGACGTACTCTTTCCAAGTACTTTTCTTGTCGGATTTGATAGACCTTCGAGCTTTTGCTCTCCAAATTTTAAAATTGTTATAGTTTGAGACGGTTGGCGAAGCCAAGTACCGCCTCAGAGCGGAATTTCTACCAGATCTATTGATAAATGAATCATTTGAGAGACGAAACTTTGTTGGTTTTGGCACGGATTTTGGTATGGTTTTTGTAGCGATAGAAGTGAGCGCTTCTGTGAAAATTTTAATGGGGTCATCGAGGTTCAAAAATTTATCCTCAATGAGCTCCTCTGCGCACAAATTTTTAAATTGAACCCAGTCCGCCTTATGTAAATTCCAACGAGGAATCGGCTCCTCAAGTTTTGGTGACCCTATGTTTTTTAATATAATTGGAAAGTGATCGCTTTCACAAAGATCATCGTTGACCGTCCAATCATAATCCAGAAGAATTGATGGATGGCACAACGATAGATCAATGTGGGTAAGCGAGCCAGAGGCAGGGTGCAAATATGTTGGGGCATTGGTGTTATAAAGACACAAGCTGTTTTTATTAATAAAATCTTCGATACGTCTACCTCTATCGTCAGTGCCTGGGGAGCCCCAGAGGCTATTATGACCGTTAAAGTCACCCATGATAATATATGGCACTGGTAGTTGTGATACGATGTTACTCAGTTCATCACAACTAAATGGAGTATTTGGAGGTAAATATATAGAACAGACTGTTATTTTTCGGTGAAGAGTTGCGCTTATAGCAACAGCTTGCAAGGTGGTATCTAGCTGAATGTGTCTGTGAGGAACGTTTTTATGCACCGCCACCGCCACACCACCTGATGGGCGGCCACCTGTTGTTGGAGTTTTGGTGTATAGTGTAAATTGTCGGAGATTGATGGTGTCTTTCAGCTTTTATTTCATGAAGGCAGAATATGGATGGGTTTTTTGTTTGTATAAGATGTTTTAATTCTTCTATGTTCGCTTTAAATCCGCGTATGTTCCATTGTATGATAGTGTTTGTCTCTATATTGATCCTTGAGGATAGTTTGTCGGACCGACAGGACTACTTGAAGCAGGTTGTTTGGTGGCGATAAATGTGTTGTCACCAAACTCGCTGTCGTCCGATAGAACATCATAGATGTTCCGTCCAAGGATAGGGTCATCTGATCCCTTACTGGGTTTGTTGTTTAGTGCAGGGAGCCTCGCCAGCTTTACCTTGGTGGTTTTGGTCTGGCGTTGCTCCTGCGGTGGTGTATTTGCTGGACGCTTTGCTTTATCGGGGAGTTTTTTAACGTCAATAGACGGTGAAGATGTAGCACGTCTATGACGAGCGGCGGTAACTTTTTTTCTGATGTTCGGTGTTTGAATTTGGTGTTGTGTAAGTCCTGGAGACGCCGGTGGGATTGGCGTTTTAGCTCCAGGTGGCCCAGCAGGTGGATTTTGTTGTGGTTTGTGTTGTGGCTTAGATGGACCCGACTTGAACCTGTTCGGGTCCCCAATGATTACTTTACAGGCCTTAGCATCAGCCATATCTGGGACATCATTGTCCCAGTTAGGCTTGTCACACAAGGCCTGGACCGACGCATGTTTGACGGTGACACTGTCAACAGGCGTCTATGCGCAGGTTATCTGAGCATAGGTTGCCACATTCAGGTCTGAACGCTCGACTATCCTCCGAGCCTCGGGGAAAGAGACACCTTGGGTATATTTGACCCGTAATATCTCCCTCTCCCGAGTCCAGGCAGGACAGGTGCGAGCAGACGCAGCATGGTCACCCCCGCAATTGACGCAGTGACGGTTGACAATGTCACATTCGTCTTTTTCGTCGTGACCTTCACGGCCACAGTACTGACATACCATTTTCCGTCTACAATTGCTCTCATGATGGCCGTACCTCTGGCAGTTACGGCACCTCAATGGATTAGGGATGTAGACAGTGACATTGTAACGTTGGTATCCAACAGTTACGCTCTGTGGTAATGTTGGTGTAGCGAATGTTAGGATAAAAGTGTGTGTTGGGACCAAGCTCCCACTTTTTCTCGTCATGATGCGTTTAACATGAGAGACCGGAATGTTCTCCTCTTGGAAGTATGACAGTATGTCAGCCTCATTGTCATTGCGCAAGGCTGGGCACCTGATTACCCCCTTGCTGCAATTCAATGATGAGTGTGGTTTTACACACACACTGAGGCCGGCAAAACTGTTGGTTCCAAGGAGGTTCTCCGCTTGTTGCTTGCGGAAAACCTCTATTAGGAGATCACCCGATCCCAAAGGCTTGACAGATTTGACATCTCCAGCAATGCCTTTGATGCCCTTTCGCAGTAGTAAGGGTGATAAACCTGCAGTAGTCTTGCCACTCTGTGTAGAGGACATGACCAGAAACTGTGGGAATGTGTTTGTTGTACCGCTTTTTGTTTGTTGATTTGTGGTTGATTCCTTTTGGGGAGATTTTGGTTGTAGTTCATTTTGTTTGTTTTTGGAAGCCATCTTTTAGAGTTAATTAAAATTCGCTAGCTGCTGTGCCCCCACCCACCTCGGAGCCCAACAGGGGGACACTCATGATGACATGGATATCCAATGTCAAAGTGTCAGGGTTACACAGATAGTATACTCGGAAGAATATTTCGAACAAACATAATTCAAATCAAGCTTGCGACAGCACGCTCGCAAGATTGTACACCTGCAAGATCGATCAGAATCAAGACAATCCAAATTAAACTCACGATTGACCCTAAGCCACCGCCTTCTTGGAGATCTACGAACCAAGGGCTCGGCATGACCAGCCGATTGATAATACAGGGCCCATATTACCTCTCGTCTAACCGGAGTCTGAAGCCAAAGTAGTGTGTAGCAGTAAAAAAAGGAAGAAAAAAGAGCAAAACCTATTCAACCACCAAGACCTTCTACCCCCGGATACGAGATGCAACCCACGGCAAACAGATTGGCTCAAATTGGAGCTACTGTGAAAGCCTTCAGCTACACTGATATCAAGCAGATGCACATCACACCCCCAAAAGTGGTGTGCATCCGCATGAGAGCAGTGCACCCAGTCTCGGGACGTGGACCCAGCTTTCATGGAGACCCCACACAGGAAATAAGCATTTAGACAATCAGAGGCAGATAAGACACATGTGTCACAGTTCAGATACAACACAGAAAATAAGCATTGAGACAATCAGAGGCAGATAAGACAGATGTGTCACAGCTCAGTTACAAAAGAGGAAATAAGCATTGAGACAATCAGAGGCACATAAGACATATGTGTCACAGCTCAGTTACAACACAGGAAATAAGTATTGAGACAATCAGCTCAGTTACAACACAGGAAATAAGCATTGAGACAATCAGAGGCAGATAAGACAGATGTGTCACAGCTCAGTTACAAAAGAGGAAATAAGCATTGAGACAATCAGAGGCAGATAAAACATATGTGTCACAGCTCAGTTACAACACAGGAAATAAGTATTGAGACAATCAGAGGCAGATAAGACACATGTGTCACAGCTCAGTTACAACACAGGAAATAAGCATTGAGACAATCAGAGGAAGATAACACATATGTGTCACAGCTCAGTTACAACACAGGAAATAAGCATTTAGACAATCAGAAGCAGATAAGACACATGTGTCACAGTTCAGATACAACACAGGAAATAAGTATTGAGACAATCAGAGGCAGATAAGACACATGTGTCACAGCTCAGTTACAACACAGGAAATAAGCATTGAGACAATCAGAGGCAGATAAGACAGATGTGTCACAGCTCAGTTACAACACAGGAAATAAGCATTGAGACAATCAGAGGCAGATAAGACAGATGTGTCACAGCTCAGTTACAAAAGAGGAAATAAGCATTGAGACAATCAGAGGTAGATAAAACATATGTGTCACAGCTCAGTTACAACACAGGAAATAAGCATTGAGACAATCAGAGGCAGATAAAACATATGTGTCACAGCTCAGTTACAACACAGGAAATAAGCATTTAGACAATCAGAGGCAGATAAGACACATGTGTCACAGCTCAGTTACAACACAGGAAATAAGCATTGAGACAATCAGAGGAAGATAAAACATATGTGTCACAGCTCAGTTACAACACAGGAAATAAGCATTGAGACAATCAGAGGCAGATAAGACAGATGTGTCACAGCTCAGTTACAAAACAGGAAATAAGCATTGAGACAATCAGAGGCAGATAAAACACATGTGTCACAGCTCAGTTACAACACAGGAAATAAGCATTGAGACAATAAGAGGCAGATAAAACATATGTGTCACAGCTCAGTTACAACACAGGAAATAAGCATTGAGACAATCAGAGACAGATAAAACACATGTGTCACAGCTCAGTTACAACACAGGAAATAAGCATTTAGACATTCAGAGGCAGATAAGACACATGTGTCACAGTTCAGATACAACACAGGAAATAAGTATTGAGACAATCAAAGGCAGATAGGACACATGTGTCACAGCTCAGTTACAACACAGGAAATAAGCATTGAGACAATAAGAGGCAGATAAAACATATGTGTCACAGCTCAGTTACAAAAGAGGAAGTAAGCATTGAGACAATCAGAGGCAGATAAAACATATGTGTCACAGCTCAGTTACAACACAGGAAATAAGCATTGAGACAATAAGAGGCAGATAAAACATATGTGTCACAGCTCAGTTACAACACAGGAAATAAGCATTGAGACAATCAGAGGCAGATAAAACATATGTGTCACAGCTCAGTTACAACACAGGAAATAAGCATTGAGACAATCAGAGGCAGATAAAACATATGTGTCACAGCTCAGTTACAACACAGGAAATAAGCATTGAGACAATCAGAGGCAGATAAAACACATGTGTCACAGCTCAGTTACAACACAGGAAATAAGCATTGAGACAATCAGAGGCAGATAAGACAGATGTGTCACAGCTCAGTTACAACACAGGAAATAAGCATTGAGACAATCAGAGGCAGATAAGACAGATGTGTCACAGCTCAGTTACAAAGGAGGAAATAAGCATTGAGACAATCAGAGGCAGATAAGACACATGTGTCACAGCTCAGTTACAACACAGGAAATAAGCATTGAGACAATCAGAGGCAGATAAGACAGATGTGTCACAGCTCAGTTACAACACAGGAAATAAGCATTGAGACAATCAGAGGCAGATAAAACATATGTGTCACAGCTCAGTTACAACACAGGAAATAAGCATTGAGACAATCAGAGACAGATAAGACACATGTGTCACAGCTCAGTTACAACACAGGAAATAAGCATTGAGACAATCAGAGACAGATAAGACACATGTGTCACAGCTCAGTTACAACACAGGAAATAAGCATTGAGACAATCAGAGAGAAGATAAAACATATGTGTCACAGCTCAGTTACAACACAGGAAATAAGTATTGAGACAATCAGAGACAGATAAAACATATGTGTCACAGCTCAGTTACAACACAGGAAATAAGTATTGAGACAATCAGAGACAGATAAAACATATGTGTCACAGCTCAGTTACAACACAGGAAATAAGCATTGAGACAATCAGAGGCAGATAAAACATATGTGTCACAGCTCAGTTACAACACAGGAAATAAGCATTGAGACAATCAGAGACAGATAAAACACATGTGTCACAGCTCAGTTACAACACAGGAAATAAGCATTGAGACAATCAGAGGCAGATAAAACATATGTGTCACAGCTCAGTTACAACACAGGAAATAAGCATTGAGACAACCAGAGGCAGATAAGACACATGTGTCACAGCTCAGTTACAACACAGGAAATAAGCATTGAGACAATCAGAGGCAGATAAAAACATATGTGTCACAGCTCAGTTACAACACAGGAAATAAGCATTGAGACAATCAGAGGCAGATAAAACATATGTGTCACAGCTCAGTTACAACACAGGAAATAAGCATTGAGACAATCAGAGACAGATAAGACACATGTGTCACAGCTCAGTTACAACACAGGAAATAAGCATTGAGACAATCAGAGACAGATAAAACACATGTGTCACAGCTCAGTTACAACACAGGAAATAAGCATTGAGACAATCAGAGGCAGATAAAACATGTGTCACAGCTATAAATGTTAACAATGTGTCACAGCTCAGTTACAACAACAGGAAATAAGCATTGAGACAATCAGAGGCAGATAAGACAGATGTGTCACAGCTCAGTTACAAAAGAGGAAATAAGCATTGAGACAATCAGAGGCAGATAAAACATATGTGTCACAGCTCAGTTACAACACAGGAAATAAGCATTGAGACAATCAGAGGCAGATAAAACATATGTGTCACAGCTCAGTTACAACACAGGAAATAAGCATTGAGACAATCAGAGACAGATAAAACACATGTGTCACAGCTCAGTTACAACACAGGAAATAAGCATTTAGACAATCAGAGGCAGATAAGACACATGTGTCACAGTTCAGATACAACACAGGAAATAAGTATTGAGACAATCAGAGGCAGATAAGACACATGTGTCACAGCTCAGTTACAACACAGGAAATAAGCATTGAGACAATCAGAGACAGATAAAACATATGTGTCACAGCTCAGTTACAACACAGGAAATAAGCATTGAGACAATCAAGCAAGATAAGACATATGTGTCACAGCTCAGTTACAACACAGGAAATAAGCATTGAGACAATCAGAGGCAGATAAAACATATGTGTCACAGCTCAGTTACAACACAGGAAATAAGCATTGAGACAATCAGAGGCAGATAAGACACATGTGTCACAGCTCAGTTACAACACAGGAAATAAGCATTGAGACAATCAGAGGCAGATAAGACACATGTGTCACAGCTCAGTTACAACACAGGAAATAAGCATTGAGACAATCAGAGGCAGATAAAACATATGTGTCACAGCTCAGTTACAACACAGGAAATAAGCATTGAGACAATCAGAGGCAGATAAGACACATGTGTCACAGCTCAGTTACAACACAGGAAATAAGCATTGAGACAATCAGAGGCAGATAAGACAGATGTGTCACAGCTCAGTTACAAAAGAGGAAATAAGCATTGAGACAATCAGAGGCAGATAAAACATATGTGTCAGAGCTCAGTTACAATACACAAGAAATAAGCATTGAGACAACCAGAGGCAGATAAGACACATGTGTCACAGCTCAGTTACAACACAGGAAATAAGCATTGAGACAATCAGAGGCAGATAAGACAGATGTGTCACAGCTCAGTTACAAAAGAGGAAATAAGCATTGAGACAATCAGAGGCAGATAAAACAGATGTGTCACAGCTCAGTTACAACACAGGAAATAAGCATTATAGACAATTGAGACAATCAGAGGCAGATAAAACATATGTGTCACAGCTCTCAGTTACAACACAGGAAATAAGCATTGAGACAATCAGAGGCAGATAAAACACATGTGTCACAGCTCAGTTACAACACAGGAAATAAGCATTGAGACAATCAGAGGCAGATAAAACACATGTGTGTCACAGCTCAGTTACAACACAGGAAATAAGACCGGGACATAACTACATAACAACACATTGACACAGACAAGGGACATAACTACATAACAACACATTGACACAGACAAGGGACATAACTACATAACAACACATTGACACAGACAAGGGACATAACTACATAACAACACATTGACACAGACAAGGGACATAACTACATAACAACACATTGACACAGACAAGGGACATAACTACATAACAACACATTGACACAGACAAGGAACATAACTACATAACAACAACATTGACACAGACAAGGGACATAACTACATAACAACACCTTGACACAGACAAGGGACATAACTACATAACAACACATTGACACAGACAAGGACATAACTACATAACAACACATTGACAAAGACAAAGGACATAACTACAACAACAACTTGACACAGACAAGGGACATAACTACATAACAACAACTTGACACAGACAATGGGCATAACTACATAACAACACATTGACACAGACAAGGAACATAACTACATACCAACACATTGACACAGACAAGGGACATAACTACATAACAACAACATTGACACAGACAAGGGACATAACTACATAACAACACACATTGACACAGACAAGGGACATAACTACATAACAACACATTGACACAGACAAGGGACATAACTACATAACAACACACTTGACACAGACAAGGGACATAACTACATAACAACACATTGACACAGACAAGGGACATAACTACATAACAACACATTGACACAGACAAGGACATAACTACATAACAACACATTGACACAGACAAGGGACATAACTACATAACAACACATTGACACAGACAAGGGACATAACTACATAACAACACATTGACACAGACAAGGGACATAACTACATAACAACACATTGACACAGACAAGGGACATAACTACATAACAACACATTGACACAGACAAGGGACATAACTACATAACAACACATTGACACAGACAAGGGACATAACTACATAACAACACATTGACACAGACAAGGGACATAACTACATAACAACACATTGACACAGACAAGGACATAACTACATAACAACACATTGACACAGACAAGGGACATAACTACATAACAACACATTGACACAGACAAGGGACATAACTACATAACAACACATTGACACAGACAAGGACATAACTACATAACAACACATTGACACAGACAAGGGACATAACTACATAACAACACATTGACACAGACAAGGGACATAACTACATAACAACAACTTGACACAGACAAGGGACATAACTACATAACAACACATTGACACAGACAAGGGACATAACTACATAACAACACATTGACACAGACAAGGGACATAACTACATAACAACAACTTGACACAGACAATGGACATAACTACATACCTACATAACAACAATTGACACAGACAAGGGACATAACTACATAACAACACATTGACACAGACAAGGGACATAACTACATAACAACACATTGACACAGACAAGGGACATAACTACATAACAACACATTGACACAGACAAGGGACATAACTACATAACAACACATTGACACAGACAAGGGACATAACTACATAACAACACATTGACACAGACAAGGACATAACTACATAACAACACATTGACACAGACAAGGGACATAACTACATAACAACACATTGACACAGACAAGGGACATAACTACATAACAAAACATTGACACAGACAAGGGACATAACTACATAACAAAACATTGACACAGACAAGGGACATAACTACATAACAACACATTGACACAGACAAGGGACATAACTACATAACAACACATTGACACAGACAAGGGACATAACTACATAACAACACATTGACACAGACAAGGGACATAACTACATAACAACACATTGACACAGACAAGGGACATAACTACATAACAACACATTGACACAGACAAGGGACATAACTACATAACAACACATTGACACAGACAAGGGACATAACTACATAACAACACATTGACACAGACAAGGGACATAACTATCATAACAACACATTGACACAGACAAGGGACATAACTACATAACAACACATTGACACAGACAAGGGACATAACTACATAACAACACATTGACACAGACAAGGGACATAACTACATAACAACACATTGACACAGACAAGGGACATAACTACACTAACAACACATTGACACAGACAAGGGACATAACTACATAACAACACATTGACACAGACAAGGGACATAACTACATAACAACAACTTGACACAGACAAGGGACATAACTACATACCAACACATTGACACAGACAAGGGACATAACTACATAACAACACATTGACACAGACAAGGGACATAACTACATAACAACACATTGACACAGACAAGGGACATAACTACATAACAACACATTGACACAGACAAGGGACATAACTACATAACAACACATTGACACAGACAAGGGACATAACTACATAACAACACATTGACACAGACAAGGGACATAACTACATAACAACACATTGACACAGACAAGGGACATAACTACATAACAACACTTGACACAGACAAGGGACATAACTACATAACAACACACTTGACACAGACAAGGGACATAACTACATAACAACACATTGACACAGACAAGGGACATAACTACATAACAACACATTGACACAGACAAGGGACATAACTACATAACAACACATTGACACAGACAAGGGACATAACTACATAACAACAACATTGACACAGACAAGGGACATAACTACATAACAACACATTGACACAGACAAGGGACATAACTACATAACAACACATTGACACAGACAAGGGACATAACTACATAACAACACATTGACACAGACAAGGGACATAACTACATAACAACACTTGACACAGACAAGGGACATAACTACATAACAACACATTGACACAGACAAGGGACATAACTACATAACAACACATTGACACAGACACAGGGGACATAACTACATAACAACACATTGACACAGACAAGGGACATAACTACATAACAACACATTGACACAGACAAGGGACATAACTACATAACAACACTTGACACAGACAAGGGACATAACTACATAACAACACACTTGACACAGACAAGGGACATAACTACATAACAACACATTGACACAGACAAGGGACATAACTACATAACAACACATTGACACAGACAAGGGACATAACTACATAACAACACATTGACACAGACAAGGGACATAACTACATAACAACACATTGACACAGACAAGGGACATAACTACATAACAACACATTGACACAGACAAGGGACATAACTACATAACAACACTTGACACAGACAAGGGACATAACTACATAACAACACATTGACACAGACAAGGGACATAACTACATAACAACAACTTGACACAGACAAGGGACATAACTACATAACAACAACTTGACACAGACAAGGGACATAACTACATAACAACACATTGACACAGACAAGGGACATAACTACATAACAACACATTGACACAGACAAAGGGACATAACTACATACCAACACATTGACACAGACAAGGGACATAACTACATACCAACACATTGACACAGACAAGGGACATAACTACATAACAACACATTGACACAGACAAGGGACATAACTACATAACAACAACTTGACACAGACAAGGGACATAACTACATAACAACACATTGACACAGACAAGGGACATAACTACATAACAACACATTGACACAGACAAGGGACAATAACTACATAACAACACATTGACACAGACAAGGGACATAACTACATAACAACACATTGACACAGACAAGGGACATAACTACATAACAACACATTGACACAGACAAGGGACATAACTACATAACAACACATTGACACAGACAAGGGACATAACTACATAACAACACATTGACACAGACAAGGGACATAACTACATAACAACACATTGACACAGACAATGACATAACTACATAACAACAACTTGACAAAGACACGGGACATAACTACATAACAACAACCTGACACAGACAAGGGACATAACTACATAACAACACCTTGACACAGACAAGATACATAACTACATAACAACACATTGACACAGACACGGGACATAACTACATAACAACACATTGACACAGACAAGGGACATAACTACATAACAACACATTGACACAGACAAGGGACATAACTACATAACAACACATTGACACAGACAAGGGACATAACTACATAACAACAACATTGACACAGACAAGGGACATAACTACATAACAACAACACTTGACACAGACAAGGGACATAACTACATAACAACACATTGACACAGACAAGGGACATAACTACATAACAACACATTGACACAGACAAGGGACATAACTACATAACAACACACTTGACACAGACAAGGGACATAACTACATAACAACAACTTGACAAAGACACGGGACATAACTACATAACAACAACCTGACACAGACAAGGGACATAACTACATAACAACACATTGACACAGACAAGGGACATAACTACATAACAACACATTGACACAGACAAGGGACATAACTAACATTGACACAGACAAGGGCATAACTACATTTGACACAGACAAGGGACATAACTACATAACAACACATTGACACAGACAAGGGACATAACTACATAACAACACATTGACACAGACAAGGGACATAACTACATAACAACACATTGACACAGACAAGGGACATAACTACATAACAACACATTGACACAGACAAGGGACATAACTACATAACAACACATTGACACAGACAAGGGACATAACTACATAACAACACATTGACACAGACAAGGGACATAACTACATAACAACACATTGACACAGACAAGGGACATAACTACATAACAACACTTGACACAGACAAGGGACATAACTACATAACAACACATTGACACAGACAAGGGACATAACTACATAACAACAACTTGACACAGACACGGGACATACATAACAACACATTGACACAGACAAGGGACATAACTACATAACAACACATTGACACAGACAAGGGACATAACTACATAACAACACATTGACACAGACAAGGGACATAACTACATAACAACACATTGACACAGACAAGGGACATAACTACATAACAACAACTTGACACAGACAAGGGACATAACTACATAACAACAACTTGACACAGACAAGGGACATAACTACATAACAACACATTGACACAGACAAGGGACATAACTACATAACAACACATTGACACAGACAAGGGACATAACTACATAACAACACATTGACACAGACAAGGGACATAACTACATAACAACACATTGACACAGACAAGGGACATAACTACATAACAACACATTGACACAGACAAGGGACATAACTACATAACAACACATTGACACAGACAAGGGACATAACTACATAACAACAACATTGACACAGACAAGGGACATAACTACATAACAACACATTGACACAGACAAGGGACATAACTACATAACAACACATTGACACAGACAAGGGACATAACTACATAACAACACATTGACACAGACAAGGGACATAACTACATAACAACACATTGACACAGACAAGGGACATAACTACATAACAACACATTGACAAGACAACACATTGACACAGACAAGGGACATAACTACATAACAACACATTGACACAGACAAGGGACATAACTACATAACAACACATTGACACAGACAAGGGACATAACTACATAACAACACATTGACACAGACAAGGGACATAACTACATAACAACACATTGACACAGACAAGGGACATAACTACATAACAACACATTGACACAGACAAGGGACATAACTACATAACAACACATTGACACTGACAAGGGACATAACTACATAACAACACATTGACACAGACAAGGGACATAACTACATAACAACAACTTGACACAGACAAGGAACATAACTACATAACAACAACTTGACACAGACAAGGGACATAACTACATAACAACAACTTGACACAGACAAGGGACATAACTACATAACAACACATTGACACAGACAAGGGACATAACTACATAACAACAACTTGACACAGACAAGGGACATATCTACTTTACAACACTTTGAAACAGACAAAGGGACATAACTACATAACAACACATTGACACAAACAAGGGACATAACTACATAACAACAACTTGACACAGACAAGGGACATAACTACATAACAACACATTGACACAGACAAGGGACATAACTACATAACAACACATTGACACAGACAAAGGGACATAACTACATAACAACACATTGACACAAACAAGGGACATAACTACATAACAACAACTTGACACAGACAAGGGACATAACTACATAACAACACATTGACACAGACAAGGGACATAACTACATAACAACACATTGACACAGACAAGGGACATAACTACATAACAACACATTGACACAGACAAGGAACATAACTACATAACAACACATTGACACAGACAAGGGACATAACTACATAACAACACATTGACACAGACAAGGGACATAACTACATAACAACACATTGACACAGACAAGGGACATAACTACATAACAACACATTGACACAGACAAGGGACATAACTACATAACAACACATTGACACAGACAAGGGACATAACTACATAACAACACATTGACACAGACAAGGGACATAACTACATAACAACACATTGACACAGACAAGGGACAATAACTACATAACAACACATTGACACAGACAAGGGACATAACTACATAACAACAACTTGACACAGACAAGGGACATAACTACATAACAACACATTGACACAGACAAGGGACATAACTACATAACAACAACTTGACACAGACAAGGGACATAACTACATAACAACACATTGACACAGACAAGGGACATAACTACATAACAACACATTGACACAGACAAGGGACATAACTACATAACAACACATTGACACAGACAAGGGACATAACTACATAACAACAACTTGACACAGACACGGGACATAACTACATAACAACACATTGACACAGACAAGGACAATAACTACATAACAACACATTGACACAGACAAGGGACATAACTACATAACAACAACTTGACACAGACAAAGGACATAACTACATAACAACACATTGACACAGACAAGGGACATAACTACATAACAACACATTGACACAGACAAGGGACATAACTACATAACAACACATTGACACAGACAAGGGACATAACTACATAACAACACATTGACACAGACAAGGGACATAACTACATAACAACACATTGACACAGACAAGGGACATAACTACATAACAACACATTGACACAGACAAGGGACATAACTACATAACAACACATTGACACAGACAAGGGACATAACTACATAACAACACATTGACACAGACAAGGGACATAACTACATACAACAATACACAGACAAGGACATAACACAGACAAACATTGACATAACTACATAACAACACATTGACACAGACAAGGGACATAACTACATAACAACACATTGACACAGACAAGGGACATAACTACATAACAACACATTGACACAGACAAGGGACATAACTACATAACACAACACATTGACACAGACAAGGGACATAACTACATAACAACACATTGACACAGACAAGGGACATAACTACATAACAACACATTGACACAGACAAGGGACATAACTACATAACAACAACTTGACACAGACAAGGGACATAACTACATAACAACACATTGACACAGACAAGGGACATAACTACATAACAACACATTGACACAGACAAGGGACATAACTACATAACAACAACTTGACACAGACAAGGGACATAACTACATAACAACACATTGACACAGACAAGGGACATAACTACATAACAACACATTGACACAGACAAGGGACATAACTACATAACAACACATTGACACAGACAAGGGACATAACTACATAACAACACATTGACACAGACAAGGGACATAACTACATAACAACACATTGACACAGACAAGGGACATAACTACATAACAACACATTGACACAGACAAGGGACATAACTACATAACAACACATTGACACAGACAAGGGACATAACTACATAACAACACATTGACACAGACAAGGGACATAACTACATAACAACACATTGACACAGACAAGGGACATAACTACATAACAACACATTGACACAGACAAGGGACATAACTACATAACAACAACTTGACACAGACAAGGGACATAACTACATAACAACACATTGACACAGACAAGGGACATAACTACATAACAACAACTTGACACAGACAAGGGACATAACTACATAAACAACAACTTGACACAGACAAGGGACATAACTACATAACAACACATTGACACAGACAAGGGACATAACTACATAACAACACATTGACACAGACAAGGGACATAACTACATAACAACAACTTGACACAGACAAGGGACATAACTACATAACAACACATTGACACAGACAAGGGACATAACTACATAACAACACATTGACACAGACAAGGGACATAACTACATAACAACACATTGACACAGACAAGGGACATAACTACATAACAACACATTGACACAGACAAGGGACATAACTACATAACAACAACTTGACACAGACAAGGGACATAACTACATAACAACACATTGACACAGACAAGGGACATAACTACATAACAACACATTGACACAGACAAGGGACATAACTACATAACAACACATTGACACAGACAAGGGACATAACTACATAACAACACATTGACACAGACAAGGGACATAACTACATAACAACACATTGACACAGACAAGGGACATAACTACATAACAACACATTGACACAGACAAGGAACATAACTACATAACAACACATTGACACAGACAAGGGACATAACTACATAACAACACATTGACACAGACAAGGGACATAACTACATAACAACACATTGACACAGACAAGGGACATAACTACATAACAACACATTGACACAGACAAGGGACATAACTACATAACAACAACTTGACACAGACAAGGGACATAACTACATAACAACACATTGACACAGACAAGGGACATAACTACATAACAACAACTTGACACAGACAAGGGACATAACTACATAACAACAACTTGACACAGACAAGGGACATAACTACATAACAACACATTGACACAGACAAGGGACATAACTACATAACAACACATTGACACAGACAAGGGACATAACATAACAACACATTGACACAGACAAGGGACATAACTACATAACAACACATTGACACAGACAAGGGACATAACTACATAACAACACATTGACACAGACAAGGGACATAACTACATAACAACACATTGACACAGACAAGGGACATAACTACATAACAACACATTGACACAGACAAGGGACATAACTACATAACAACACATTGACACAGACAAGGGACATAACTACATAACAACACATTGACACAGACAAGGGACATAACTACATAACAACAACTTGACACAGACAAGGGACATAACTACATAACAACACATTGACACAGACAAGGGACATAACTACATAACAACACATTGACACAGACAAGGGACATAACTACATAACAACACATTGACACAGACAAGGGACATAACTACATAACAACACATTGACACAGACAAGGGACATAACTACATAACAACAACTTGACACAGACAAGGAACATAACTACATAACAACACATTGACACAGACAAGGGACATAACTACATAACAACACATTGACACAGACAAGGGACATAACTACATAACAACACATTGACACAGACAAGGGACATAACTACATAACAACACATTGACACAGACAAGGGACATAACTACATAACAACACATTGACACAGACAAGGGACATAACTACATAACAACACATTGACACAGACAAGGGACATAACTACATAACAACACATTGACACAGACAAGGGACATAACTACATAACAACACATTGACACAGACAAGGACATAACTACATAACAACACATTGACACAGACAAGGGACATAACTACATAACAACAACTTGACACAGACAAGGGACATAACTACATAACAACACATTGACACAGACAAGGGACATAACTACATAACAACACATTGACACAGACAAGGGACATAACTACATAACAACACATTGACACAGACAAGGGACATAACTACATAACAACACATTGACACAGACAAGGGACATAACTACATAACAACAACTTGACACAGACAAGGGACATAACTACATAACAACACACTTGACACAGACAAGGGACATAACTACATAACAACACATTGACACAGACAAGGGACATAACTACATAACAACACATTGACACAGACAAGGGACATAACTACATAACAACACATTGACACAGACAAGGGACATAACTACATAACAACACATTGACACAGACAAGGGACATAACTACATAACAACAACTTGACACAGACAAGGGACATAACTACATAACAACACATTGACACAGACAAGGGACATAACTACATAACAACACATTGACACAGACAAGGGACATAACTACATAACAACAACTTGACACAGACAAGGGACATAACTACATAACAACAACTTGACACAGACAAGGGACATAACTACATAACAACAACTTGACACAGACAAGGGACATAACTACATAACAACACATTGACACAGACAAGGGACATAACTACATAACAACACATTGACACAGACAAGGGACATAACTACATAACAACACATTGACACAGACAAGGGACATAACTACATAACAACACATTGACACAGACAAGGGACATAACTACATTACAACACATTGACACAGACAAAGGGACATAACTACATAACAACACATTGACACAGACAAGGAACATAACTACATAACAACACATTGACACAGACAAGGGACATAACTACATAACAACACCTTGACACAGACAATGGACATAACTACATAACAACAACTTGACACAGACAAGGGACATAACTACATAACAACACATTGACACAGACAAGGGACATAACTACATAACAACACCTTGACACAGACAAGGGACATAACTACATAACAACACATTGACACAGACAAGGGACATAACTACATAACAACAACTTGACACAGACAAGGGACATAACTACATAACAACACATTGACACAGACAAGGGACATAACTACATAACAACACATTGACACAGACAAGGGACATAACTACATAACAACACATTGACACAGACAAGGGACATAACTACATAACAACACATTGACACAGACAAGGGACATAACTACATAACAACACATTGACACAGACAAGGGACATAACTACATAACAACAACTTGACACAGACAAGGGACATAACTACATAACAACACATTGACACAGACAAGGGACATAACTACATAACAACACATTGACACAGACAAGGGACATAACTACATAACAACACATTGACACAGACAAGGGACATAACTACATAACAACACATTGACACAGACAAGGGACATAACTACATAACAACACATTGACACAGACAAGGGACATAACTACATAACAACACATTGACACAGACAAGGGACATAACTACATAACAACACATTGACACAGACAAGGGACATAACTACATAACAACACATTGACACAGACAAGGGACATAACTACATAACAACAACTTGACACAGACAAGGGACATAACTACATAACAACACATTGACACAGACAAGGGACATAACTACATAACAACACATTGACACAGACAAGGGACATAACTACATAACAACACATTGACACAGACAAGGGACATAACTACATAACAACACATTGACACAGACAAGGGACATAACTACATAACAACACATTGACACAGACAAGGGACATAACTACATAACAACAACATTGACACAGACAAGGGACATAACTACATAACAACAACTTGACACAGACAAGGACATAACTACATAACAACACATTGACACAGACAAGGGACATAACTACATAACAACACATTGACACAGACAAGGGACATAACTACATAACAACACATTGACACAGACAAGGACAATAACTACATAACAACACATTGACACAGACAAGGAACATAACTACATAACAACAACATTGACACAGACAAGGGACATAACTACATAACAACACATTGACACAGACAAGGGACATAACTACATAACAACACATTGACACAGACAAGGGACATAACTACATAACAACACATTGACACAGACAAGGGACATAACTACATAACAACACATTGACACAGACAAGGGACATAACTACATAACAACAACTTGACACAGACAAGGGACATAACTACATAACAACACATTGACACAGACAAGGGACATAACTACATAACAACACATTGACACAGACAAGGGACATAACTACATAACAACACATTGACACAGACAAGGACATAACTACATAACAACAACTTGACACAGACAAGGGACATAACTACATAACAACAACTTGACACAGACAAGGGACATAACTACATAACAACAACTTGACACAGACAAGGACATAACTACATAACAACAACTTGACACAGACAAGGGACATAACTACATAACAACACATTGACACAGACAAGGGACATAACTACATAACAACACATTGACACAGACAAGGGACATAACTACATAACAACACATTGACACAGACAAGGGACATAACTACATAACAACAACTTGACACAGACAAGGGACATAACTACATAACAACAACTTGACACAGACAAGGGACATAACTACATAACAACACATTGACACAGACAAGGGACATAACTACATAACAACACATTGACACAGACAAGGGACATAACTACATAACAACACATTGACACAGACAAGGGACATAACTACATAACAACACATTGACACAGACAAGGGACATAACTACATAACAACACATTGACACAGACAAGGACATAACTACATAACAACAATTGACACAGACAAGGGACATAACTACATAACAACACATTGACACAGACAAGGGACATAACTACATAACAACACATTGACACAGACAAGGGACATAACTACATAACAACACATTGACACAGACAAGGGACATAACTACATAACAACACATTGACACAGACAAGGACATAACTACATAACAACACATTGACACAGACAAGGGACATAACTACATAACAACACATTGACACAGACAAGGACATAACTACATAACAACACATTGACACAGACAAGGGACATAACTACATAACAACACATTGACACAGACAAGGGACATAACTACATAACAACACATTGACACAGACAGGACATAACTACATAACAACACACTTGACACAGACAAGGGACATAACTACATAACAACACATTGACACAGACAAGGGACATAACTACATAACAACACATTGACACAGACAAGGGACATAACTACATAACAACACATTGACACAGACAAGGGACATAACTACATAACAACACATTGACACAGACAAGGGACATAACTACATAACAACACATTGACACAGACAAGGGACATAACTACATAACAACACATTGACACAGACAAGGGACATAACTACATAACAACACTTGACACAGACAAGGACATAACTACATAACAACACATTGACACAGACAAGGACATAACTACATAACAACACATTGACACAGACAAGGGACATAACTACATAACAACACATTGACACAGACAAGGGACATAACTACATAACAACACATTGACACAGACAAGGGACATAACTACATAACAACACATTGACACAGACAAGGGACATAACTACATAACAACACATTGACACAGACAAGGGACATAACTACATAACAACACATTGACACAGACAAGGGACATAACTACATAACAACACATTGACACAGACAAAGGACATGACTACATTACATCAACTTGAAACAGACAAGGTACATAACTACATAACAACACATTGAAACAGACAAGGGACATAACTACATAACAACACATTGACACAGACAAGGGACATAACTACATAACAACAACTTGACACAGACAAGGGACATAACTACATAACAACACATTGACACAGACAAGGGACATAACTACATAACAACACACTTGACACAGACAAGGGACATAACTACATAACAACAACTTGACACAGACAAAGGGACATAACTACATAACAACACATTGACACAGACAAGGGACATAACTACATAACAACACATTGACACAGACAAGGGACATAACTACATAACAACACATTGACACAGACAAGGGACATAACTACATAACAACACATTGACACAGACAAGGGACATAACTACATAACAACACATTGACACAGACAAGGGACATAACTACATAACAACACATTGACACAGACAAGGACATAACTACATAACAACACATTGACACAGACAAGGGACATAACTACATAACAACACATTGACACAGACAAGGGACATAACTACATAACAACACATTGACACAGACAAGGGACATAACTACATAACAACACATTGACACAGACAAGGGACATAACTACATAACAACACATTGACACAGACAAGGGACATAACTACATAACAACACATTGACACAGACAAGGGACATAACTACATAACAACACATTGACACAGACAAGGGACATAACTACATAACAACACATTGACACAGACAAGGGACATAACTACATAACAACAACTTGACACAGACAAGATACATAACTACATAACAACAACTTGACACAGACAAGGGACATAACTACATAACAACAACTTGACACAGACAAGGGACATAACTACATAACAACACCTTGACACAGACAAGGGACATAACTACATAACAACACATTGACACAGACAAGGGACATAACTACATACATAACAACATACACATACAACATTGACACAGACAAGGGACATAACTACATAACAACACATTGACACAGACAAGGGACATAACTACATAACAACAACATTGACACAGACAAGGGACATAACTACATAACAACACATTGACACAGACAAGGACAATAACTACATAACAACACATTGACACAGACAAGGGACATAACTACATAACAACACATTGACACAGACAAGGGACATAACTACATAACAACAACTTGACACAGACAAGGGACATAACTACATAACAACACATTGACACAGACAAGGGACATAACTACATAACAACACATTGACACAGACAAGGAACATAACTACATAACAACACATTGACACAGACAAGGGACATAACTACATAACAACAACTTGACACAGACAAGGGACATAACTACATAACAACACATTGACACAGACAAGGGACATAACTACATAACAACACTTGACACAGACAAGGACATAACTACATAACAACACATTGACACAGACAAGGACATAACTACATAACAACACATTGACACAGACAAGGGACATAACTACATAACAACACATTGACACAGACAAGGGACATAACTACATAACAACACATTGACACAGACAAGGGACATAACTACATAACAACACATTGACACAGACAAGGGACATAACTACATAACAACACATTGACACAGACAAGGGACATAACTACATAACAACACATTGACACAGACAAGGGACATAACTACATAACAACACATTGACACAGACAAGGGACATAACTACATAACAACACATTGACACAAATAACAACAACGTTGACACAGACAAGGGACATAACTACATAACAACAACTTGACACAGACAAGGGACATAACTACATAACAACACATTGACACAGACAAGGGACATAACTACATAACAACACATTGACACAGACAAGGGACATAACTACATAACAACACATTGACACAGACAAGGGACATAACTACATAACAACACATTGACACAGACAAGGGACATAACTACATAACAACACATTGACACAGACAAGGGACATAACTACATAACAACACATTGACACAGACAAGGGACATAACTACATAACAACACATTGACACAGACAAGGGACATAACTACATAACAACACATTGACACAGACAAGATACATAACTACATAACAACAACTTGACACAGACAAGGGACATAACTACATAACAACACATTGACACAGACAAGGGACATAACTACATAACAACACATTGACACAGACAAGGACAATAACTACATAACAACACATTGACACAGACAAGGGACATAACTACATAACAACAACTTGACACAGACAAGATACATAACTACATAACAACAACTTGACACAGACAAGATACATAACTACATAATAACAACACACTTGACACAGACAAGGGACATAACTACATAACAACACATTGACACAGACAAGGGACATAACTACATAACAACACATTGACACAGACAAGGGACATAACTACATAACAACACATTGACACAGACAAGGACAATAACTACATAACAACACATTGACACAGACAATGACATAACTACATAACAACAACTTGACAAAGACACGGGACATAACTACATAACAACAACCTGACACAGACAAGGGACATAACTACATAACAACACATTGACACAGACAAGGGACATAACTACATAACAACACATTGACACAGACAAGGGACATAACTACATAACAACAACTTGACACAGACAAGGGACATAACTACATAACAACACACTTGACACAGACAAGGGACATAACTACATAACAACAACTTGACACAGACAAGGGACATAACTACATAACAACAACTTGACACAGACAAGGGACATAACTACATAACAACAACTTGACACAGACAAGATACATAACTACATAACAACAACTTGACACAGACAAGGAACATAACTACATAACAACACATTGACACAGACAAGGGACATAACTACATAACAACACATTGACACAGACAAGGGACATAACTACATAACAACACACTTGACACAGACAAGACAAACACATAACTACATAACAACAACATTGACACAGACAAGGGACATAACTACATAACAACACATTGACACAGACAAGGACATAACTACATAACAACACATTGACACAGACAAGGGACATAACTACATAACAACACATTGACACAGACAAGGACATAACTACATAACAACACATTGACACAGACAAGGGACATAACTACATAACAACACATTGACACAGACAAGGACATAACTACATAACAACAACTTGACACAGACAAGGACATAACTACATAACAACAACATTGACACAGACAAGGGACATAACTACATAACAACACATTGACACAGACAAGGGACATAACTACATAACAACACATTGACACAGACAAGGGACATAACTACATAACAACACATTGACACAGACAAGGGACATAACTACATAACAACACATTGACACAGACAAGGGACATAACTACATAACAACACATTGACACAGACAAGGGACATAACTAAATAATTACACCTTGACACAGACAAGGGACATAACTACATAACAAAACATTGACACAGACAAGGGACATAACTACATAACAAAACCTGGACTGAGACCACAATTACATACTTCCGGTTTCAGTACTAATTGACTAAATTGTTTGGTATAAGTCTGTGTTTATTGTATGATTTTGACTGATTCTTTGGTATAACTCTGTGTGTATTGTATGGTGTATGGTTTGGACTGATTGTTTGGTATAACTCTGTGTTTATTGTATGGTTTTGACTGATTGTTTGGTATAACTCTGTGTTTATTGTATGGTGTATGGTTTTGACTGATTGCTTGGTATAACTCTGTGTTTATTGTATGGTTTTGACTGATTGTTTGGTATAACTCTGTGTTTATTGTATGGTGTATGGTTTGACTGATTATTTGGTATAACTCTGTGTTTATTGTATGGTTTTGACTGATTGTTTGGTATAACGCTGTGTTTATTGTATGGTGTATGGTTTTGACTGATTGTTTGGTATAACTCTGTGTTTATTGTATGGTTTTGACTGATTGTTTGGTATAACTCTGTGTTATTGTATTGGTTTTTGACTGATTGTTTGGTATAACTCTGTGTTTATTGTATGGTTTTGACTGATTGTTTGGTATAACTCTGTGTTATTGTATGGTTTTGACTGATTGTTTGTATAACTCTGTGTTTATTGTATGGTTTTGACTGATTGTTTGGTATAACTCTGTGTTTATTGTATGTATGGTTTTGACTGATTGTTTGGTATAACTCTGTGTTTATTGTATGGTTTTGACTGATTGTTTGGTATAACTCTGTGTTTATTGTATGTGTATGGTTTTGACTGATTGTTTGGTATAACTCTGTGTTTATTGTATGGTGTATGGTTTTGACTGATTATTTGGTATAACTCTGTGTTTATTGTATGGTGTATGGTTTTGACTGATTGTTTGGCATAACTCTGTGTTTATTGTATTGGTTTTGACTGATTGTTTGGTATAACTCTGTGTTTATTGTATGGTGTATGGTTTTGACTAATTGTTTGGTATAACTCTGTGTTTATTGTATGGTGTATGGTTTTGACTGATTGTTTGGTATAACTCTGTGTTTATTGTATGGTGTATGGTTTTGACTGATTGTTTGGTATAACTCTGTGTTTATTGTATGGTGTATGGTTTTGACTGATTATTTGGTATAACTCTGTGTTTATTGTATGGTGTATGGTTTTGACTGATTGTTTGGTATAACTCTGTGTTTATTGTATGGTTTTGACTGATTGTTTGGTATAACTCTGTGTTTATTGTATGGTGTATGGTTTTGACTGATTGTTTGGTATAACTCTGTGTTTTATTGTATGGTGTGTATGGTTTTTGACTGATTGTTTGGTATAACTCTGTGTTTATTGTATGGTGTATGGTTTTGACTGATTGTTTGGTATAACTCTGTGTTTATTGTATGGTGTATGGTTTTGACTGATTGTTTGGTATAACTCTGTGTTTATTGTATGGTGTATGGTTTTTGACTGATTGTTTGGGTATAACTCTGTGTTTATTGTATGTGTATGGTTTTGACTGATTGTTTGGTATAACTCTGTGTTTATTGTATGGTTTTGACTGATTGTTTGGTATAACTCTGTGTTTATTGTATGGTTTTTGACTGATTGTTTGGTATAACTCTGTGTTATTGATTTGTATGGTGTTATGAGGTTTTGATGACTGATTGTTTGGTATAACTCTGTGTTTATTGTATGGTTTTGACTGATTGTTTGGTATAACTCTGTGTTTATTGTATGGTTTGGTTTTGACTGATTGTTTGGTATAACTCTGTGTTTATTGTATGGTGTATGGTTTTGACTGATTGTTTGGTATAACTCTGTGTTTATTGTATGGTTTTGACTGATTGTTTGGTATAACTCTGTGTTTATTGTATGGTGTATGGTTTTTGACTGATTGTTTGGTATAACTCTGTGTTTATTGTATGGTGTATGGTTTTGACTGATTGTTTGGTATAACTCTGTGTTTTTGTATGGTTTTGACTGATTGTTTGGTATAACTCTGTGTTTATTGTATGGTTTTGACTGATTGTTTGGTATAACTCTGTGTTTATTGTATGGTTTTGACTGATTGTTTGGTATAACTCTATTGTGTTATTTTTTGGTATTTGTATGGTTTTGACTGATTGTTTGGTATAAACTCTGTGTTTATTGTATGGTTTTTGACTGATTGTTTGGTATAACTCTGTGTTTATTGTATGGTTTTGACTGATTTTGGTATAATTGTTTTAATTGATGGTTTTGACTGATTGTTTGGTATAACTCTGTGTTTTATTGTATGGTTTTGACTGATTGTTTGGTATAACTCTGTGTTTATTGTATGGTTTTGACTGATTGTTTGGTATAACTCTGTGTTTATTGTATGGTTTTGACTGATTGTTTGGTATAACTCTGTGTTTATTGTATGGTGTATGGTTTTGACTGATTGTTTGGTATAACTCTGTGTTTATTGTATGGTGTATGGTTTTGACTGATTGTTTGGTATAACTCTGTGTTTATTGTATGGTTTTGACTGATTATTTGATTTTGTTTATTGTATTTTTGACTGATTGTTTGGTATAACTCTGTGTTTATTGTATGGTTATGGTTTTGACTGATTATTTGGTATAACTCTGTGTTTATTGTATGGTGTATGGTTTTGACTGATTGTTTGGTATAACTCTGTGTGTTGTATTGGTTTACTGATTGTTTGTATAACTCTGGTTTTATTGTATGGTGTACTGGTTTTGACTGATTGTTTGGTATAACTCTGTGTTTATTGTATGGTGTATGGTTTTGACTGATTATTTGGTATAACTCTGTGTTTATTGTATGGTGTATGGTTTTGACTGATTGTTTGGTATAACTCTGTGTTTATTGTATGGTGTATGGTTTTGACTGATTGTTTGGTATAACTCTGTGTTTATTGTATGGTTTTGACTGATTGTTTGGTATAAACTCTGTGTTTATTGTATGGTGTATGGTTTTGACTGATTGTTTGGCATAACTCTGTGTTTATGTATGGTTTTGACTGATTGTTTGGTATAACTCTGTGTTTATTGTATGGTGTATGGTTTTGAGTGATTATTTGGTATAACTCTGTGTTTATGTATTGTATGGTGTATGGTTTTGACTGATTGTTTGGTATAAACTCTGTGTTTATTGTATGGTGTATGGTTTTGACTGATTGTTTGGTATAACTCTGTGTTTATTGTATGGTGTATGGTTTTGACTGATTATTTGGTATAACTCTGTGTGTTATGTTTTGACTTTGTTTGGCATAACTCTGTGTTTATTGTATGGTTTTGACTGATTGTTTGGTATAACTCTGTGTTTATTGTATGGTGTATTTTGTTTTTTGACTGATTGTTTTATTGTATGGTATAACTCTGTGTTTATTGTATTGTGTATGGTTTTGACTGATTGTTTGGTATAACTCTGTGTTTATTGTATGGTGTATGGTTTTGACTGATTGTTTGGTATAACTCTGTGTTATTATTGTATTGTTTTTACTGATTGTTTGGTATAACTCTGTGTTTATTGTATGGTTTTGACTGATTATTTGGTATAACTCTGTGTTTATTGTATGGTGTATGGTTTTGACTGATTGTTTGGTATAACTCTGTGTTTATTGTATGGTTTTGACTGATTGTTTGGTATAACTCTGTGTTTATTGTATGGTGTATGGTTTTGACTGATTATTTGGTATAACTCTGTGTTTATTGTATGGTGTATGGTTTTGACTGATTGTTTGGTATAACTCTGTGTTTATTGTATGGTTTTGACTGATTGTTTGGTATAACTCTGTGTTTATTGTATGGTGTATGGTTTTGACTGATTATTTGGTATAACTCTGTGTTTATTGTATGGTGTATGGTTTTGACTGATTGTTTGGTATAACTCTGTGTTTATTGTATGGTGTATGGTTTTGACTGATTGTTTGGTATAACTCTGTGTTTATTGTATGGTGTATGGTTTTGACTGATTATTTGGTATAACTCTGTGTTTATTGTATGGTTTTGACTGATTGTTTGGTATAACTCTGTGTTAATTGTATGGTTTTGACTGATTGTTTGGTATTTTTGTTTTTGTAGATAATCTCCATCCTGGAAGACTGTCTGATACAAATGGCACTTTTCCATGGCTACCCACATTTATTCTAAATGTGGAACAATTCCCTTGGCAGTATTGTTGCAAGGTCAAGGAATGACCTTGATGTGACAACCTCAACTGTCAATCACATCTGGCCTATGTAAATATAAGGTTTACTTTTCACATCACATATAATCTCATTTGATCTAAGCCATATCTCAATCTGCACTCTATGACCCTGAAAAGGTCAGACATCAGATCAGAGATATGATTCAGTGAGAGCATTGCATCCATCAGTAGTGCTCCAGTCTGACGATGTAGACCACAAACACTTTTGCTATTGTTAGAATTTCAAATATGAACTCTTCAAATAAGCAATTATTGTAGTTAAACAGAATAGACTTCGGTTAACTGGAAAGCTCATTTGTAAAGCTAATACATGCTTTAAAACTTATGCCAAGAGGAAACTACATTGAAGTTCATTGAAAAATTGCAAATTGGCTAACACACAATACAAATTTCTTTACCAAATTATGATTTTTTTGCATCCCAGTAGTTGTTTCTAACAGTGGGTAATACCCCCTTATACACTAGCAGTGAGAAATAAATACTTCACCAAGATATATCAAATTTGATCAAAATCAGTTAAGTGAATAGTTGAGCAAAGGAAGGTTACAGTCAATAAAAGGCGTGTTAATATATCCAGTTTATTTCTTATCAAAGGAAGGTTACAGTCAATAAAAGGCGTGTTAATATATCCAGTTTAATTTCTTATCAAAGGAAGGTTACAGACAATAAAAGGCGTGTTAATATATCCAGTTTAATTTCTTATCAAAGGAAGGTTACAGTCAATAAAAGGCGTGTTAATATATCCAGTTTAATTTCTTATCAAAGGAAGGTTACAGTCAATAAAAGGCGTGTTAATATATCCAGTTTAATTTCTTATCAAAGGAAGGTTACAGTCAATAAAAGGCGTGTTAATATATCCAGTTTAATTTCTTATCAAAGGAAGGTTACAGTCAATAAAAGGCGTGTTAATATATCCAGTTTAATTTCTTATCAAAGGAAGGTTACAGTCAATAAAAGGCGTGTTAATATATCCAGTTTAATTTCTTATCAAAGGAAGGTTACAGTCAATAAAAGGCGTGTTAATATATCCAGTTTAATTTCTTATCAAAGGAAGGTTACAGTCAATAAAAGGCGTGTTAATATATCCAGTTTAATTTCTTATCAAAGGAAGGTTACAGTCAATAAAAGGCGTGTTAATATATCCAGTTTAATTTCTTATCAAAGGAAGGTTACAGTCAATAAAAGGCGTGTTAATATATCCAGTTTAATTTCTTATCAAAGAAACGATACAGTCAATAAAAGGCGTGTTAATATGTCTACTTTAATTTCTTATCAAAGGAATGTTACAGTCAATAAAAGGCGTGTTAATATATCCAGTTTAATTTCTTATCAAATGAAGGTTACAGTCAATAAAAGGCGTGTTAATATATCCAGTTTAATTTCTTATCAAAGGAAGGTTACAGTCAATAAAAGGCGTGTTAATATATCCAGTTTAATTTCTTATCAAAGGAAGGTTACAGTCAATAAAAGGCGTGTTAATATATCCAGTTTAATTTCTTATCAAAGGAAGGTTACAGTCAATAAAAGGCGTGTTACACTGTAATATATCCATTTAATTTCTTATCAAAGGAAGGTTACAGTCAATAAAAGGCGTGTTAATATATCCAGTTTAATTTCTTATCAAAGGAAGGTTACAGTCAATAAAAGGCGTGTTAATATATCCAGTTTAATTTCTTATCAAAGGAAGGTTACAGTCAATAAAAGGCGTGTTTAATATATCCAGTTTAATTTCTTATCAAAGGAAGGTTACAGTCAATAAAAGGCGTGTTAATATATCCAGTTTAATTTCTTATCAAAGGAAGGTTACAGTCAATAAAAGGCGTGTTAATATATCCAGTTTAATTTCTTATCAAAGGAAGGTTACAGTCAATAAAAGGCGTGTTAATATATCCAGTTTAATTTCTTATCAAAGGAAGGTTACAGTCAATAAAAGGCGTGTTAATATATCCAGTTTAATTTCTTATCAAAGGAAGGTTACAGTCAATAAAAGGCGTGTTAATATATCCAGTTTAATTTCTTATCAAAGGAAGGTTACAGTCAATAAAAGGCGTGTTAATATATCCAGTTTAATTTCTTATCAAAGGAAGGTTACAGTCAATAAAAGGCGTGTTAATATATCCAGTTTAATTTCTTATCAAAGGAAGGTTACAGTCAATAAAAGGCGTGTTAATATATCCAGTTTAATTTCTTATCAAAGGAAGGTTACAGTCAATAAAAGGCGTGTTAATATATCCAGTTTAATTTCTTATCAAAGGAAGGTTACAGTCAATAAAAGGCGTGTTAATATATCCAGTTTAATTTCTTATCAAAGGAAGGTTACAGTCAATAAAAGGCGTGTTAATATATCCAGTTTATTTTTTTTTATTAAAGGAAGGTTACAGTCAATAAAAGGCGTGTTAATATATCCAGTTTAATTTCTTATCAAAGGAAGGTTACAGTCAATAAAAGGCGTGTTAATATATCCAGTTTAATTTCTTATCAAAGGAAGGTTACAGTCAATAAAAGGCGTGTTAATATATCCAGTTTAATTTCTTATCAAAGGAAGGTTACAGTCAATAAAAGGCGTGTTAATATATCCAGTTTAATTTCTTATCAAAGGAAGGTTACAGTCAATAAAAGGCGTGTTAATATATCCAGTTTAATTTCTTATCAAAGGAAGGTTACAGTCAATAAAAGGCGTGTTAATATATCCAGTTTAATTTCTTATCAAATGAATGTTACAGTCAATAAAAGGCGTGTTAATATATCCAGTTTAATTTCTTATCAAAGGAAGGTTACAGTCAATAAAAGGCGTGTTAATATATCCAGTTTAATTTCTTATCAAAGGAAGGTTACAGTCAATAAAAGGCGTGTTAATATATCCAGTTTAATTTCTTATCAAAGGAAGGTTACAGTCAATAAAAGGCGTGTTAATATATCCAGTTTAATTTCTTATCAAAGGAAGGTTACAGTCAATAAAAGGCGTGTTAATATATCCAGTTTAATTTCTTATCAAAGGAAGGTTACAGTCAATAAAAGGCGTGTTAATATATCCAGTTTAATTTCTTATCAAAGGAAGGTTACAGTCAATAAAAGGCGTGTTAATATATCCAGTTTAATTTCTTATCAAAGGAAGGTTACAGTCAATAAAAGGCGTGTTAATATATCCAGTTTAATTTCTTATCAAAGGAAGGTTACAGTCAATAAAAGGCGTGTTAATATATCCAGTTTAATTTCTTATCAAAGGAAGGTTACAGTCAATAAAAGGCGTGTTAATATATCCAGTTTAATTTCTTATCAAAGGAAGGTTACAGTCAATAAAAGGCGTGTTAATATATCCAGTTTAATTTCTTATCAAAGGAAGGTTACAGTCAATAAAAGGCGTGTTAATATATGAAGTTTAATTTCTTATCAAAGGAAGGTTACAGTCAATAAAAGGCGTGTTAATATATCCAGTTTAATTTCTTATCAAAGGAAGGTTACAGTCAATAAAAGGCGTGTTAATATATCCAGTTTAATTTCTTATCAAAGGAAGGTTACAGTCAATAAAAGGCTTTTTGATATATCCAGTTTAATTTCTTATCAAATGAAGGTTACAGTCAATAAAAGGTGTGTTAATATATCCAGTTTAATTTCTTATCAAAGGAAGGTTTACAGTCAATAAAAGGCGTGTTAATATATCCAGTTTAATTTCTTATCAAAGGAAGGTTACAGTCAATAAAAGGCTTTTTGATATATCCAGTTTAATTTCTTATCAAAGGAAGGTTACAGTCAATAAAAGGCGTGTTAATATATCCAGTTTAATTTCTTATCAAAGGAAGGTTACAGTCAATAAAAAGGCGTGTTAATATATCCAGTTTAATTTCTTATCAAAGGAAGGTTACAGTCAATAAAAGGCGTGTTAATATATCCAGTTTAATTTCTTATCAAAGGAAGGTTACAGTCAATAAAAGGCGTGTTAATATATCCAGTTTAATTTCTTATCAAAGGAAGGTTACAGTCAATAAAAGGCGTGTTAATATATATCCAGTTTAATTTCTTATCAAAGGAAGGTTAAAGTCAATAAAAGGCGTGTTAATATATCCAGTTTAATTTCTTATCAAAGGAAGGTTACAGTCAATAAAAGGCGTGTTAATATATCAGTTTAATTTCTTATCAAAGGAAGGTTAAAGTCAATAAAAGGCGTGTTAATATATCCAGTTTAATTTCTTATCAAAGGAAGGTTACAGTCAATAAAAGGCGTGTTAATATATCCAGTTTAATTTCTTATCAAAGGAAGGTTACAGTCAATAAAAGGCGTGTTGATATATTCAGTTTATTTTTTTTTATTAAAGGAAGGTTACAGTCAATAAAAGGCGTGTTAATATATCCAGTTTAATTTCTTATCAAAGGAAGGTTACAGTCAATAAAAGGCGTGTTAATATATCCAGTTTAATTTCTTATCAAAGGAAGGTTACAGTCAATAAAAGGCGTGTTAATATATCCAGTTTAATTTCTTATCAAAGGAAGGTTACAGTCAATAAAAGGCGTGTTAATAT